>NC_092638.1:19507884-19807884 GCF_039555335.1 Amphiura filiformis
TCTCATCACTTTACCTTCAAATATTCAAAATGGCTGCCATTTGTACTGTACAGGTTAAAAATTGAAAAATAATGTTTGACATCTTTATGTAAAAAAATGCCACAATTTTCGCCTTAAATGTATAAGCAAAATATACAAACAGATTAACTTCAGTCAATTTCTCATCACTTGACCTTGAAATATTCAAAATGGCTGCCATTTGAACTGTTCAGGTTAAAAATCATTGTAAAAATGTATAAGCAAAATATACAAACATATTAACTTCAGCCAGTGTCTCATCACTTGACCTCGACAGAGTCAATATGGCTGCCATTTGCACTGTAAAGGTTAAACATCATTGAAAATATAATGTTTTGACATCTTCATGTGAAGTAAATGCCACCATTTTCGCCTACAATGTATAAAACAAAATATACAAACAGATTAACTTTATTCAATGTCTCATCATTTGACTTTGAAATATTCAAAATGGCTTCCATTTGCACGGTATAGGTTAAAAATCTTTGAAAATATAATGCTTTTAGTTTTACATCTTTATGTGAAGTAAATGGGCTTTTTTTAAAAATCCTATTAAGGGTATACGAGATAATGTTGGTCGAAGCAGCCAAAAAAAAATCGATTTTCACTTTCTGAATCAATATATTATTGAAAAATAACACTGGTGTTTTGCAAAGGTTCATTCTACAAATCATATACTTTGAAAACTTGCTTAATTTATTGTTGTTAATGAGTTATGTACGTTTTACAAACGTGTTGTCGTTTCAGCCCTCTTTACAACATAACTCAAGAACCACAGGACCTACAAAAGTATATCTATGATGTTTGAATTCTTCTACACGCTCGCTATATGAGCAATGCAATTTTTGCTAATGCTCACTACCATTCGCAAGATGCTGTGAACTACTTTTTTTTCCTGCCGCTTCGACCAACAATAATACATCGTATACCCTTAACCCAAAGCAGCATATGTGCCAATTATGGTTCCCGTAGGAAAAAGTGTTAGTTTTTTCCTGGGATGAACCTGCCGTGTACGACGGTCCCATCAAATACCACTTCGCAAACCTCCTGTCTCATTTGGAAACACATGCCCACCCTTCACACTTCCGACCGCGTTGCCAAAGCTCTATAGAGCACCTGTTGTAATCGATGTTATATGAGAAAGATCGATTCGTAAATATTGCTATGTCATGATGTAAAGCGGCAAATACACGTTTGATTTTATTTGGCCAATATCAAAGACCCTAGATACCAAAGCAGTCACTGTAAACACGATCATCAATAGTGCATAGATTTTGTATCTATGGTCTTTGATATTGCCCAATAAAATTGAACGTGTATATGGGCCACTTAAATTGGTTTAGTAATCAGGTAAGGGGTTTTCTACAATACAGACTTGACATTTAGTATGGAAGAAAGAGAGGTTGATCAGGGAAGGGGATCTCATACCAATTTTTAGCTGGTTCTCCGTACCTAACTGTCAAGCCTTCGTCAGGAGTAGCTCTGACTTCTTCAGGACAAAGTCTAAAATCTTATCAATATACCTGTCTTAATCCTTATCAAACGAGGGTGGCACCAGATATATGCGAACGTTGTCTCATTTGCTCTCGGATCAAAATATGCCATTGGCTACATACAGGAATCAGGCTGATTTTCACTAAACGAGCTTTTACTGAATGAAATAAAAATATCCAATCAAAACTCATTCAGAATTTAAAATTATATACATTCACAAAATCCGTTCTTAAAATGTGTTTTGAAGCTTTTATTTCTTCGGATGGGTCGTGTAAATGTTGCAAAATCACGGGGTTTTTTTACATGCGGAAGGGCAAATATTCGCGTGAATCCAGAATATTCGATCGCTGTGATCGGATTTCCCAAATTGCATTGCAAAATTGATAATCTGCTGTATAAGCATCTGTAAAAATAATTCTGATTGGTCAAATATTATTCCCGGACCATTCAATAATGTAAAATAATATCCAATCGGTATAGGTGTTATAAAGGTCAGGAAGTATCCCACCCGGGTATCCCATTAGCATTACGTCATTGACGATATCCCGGATGGATGATTAGCTGATTGATAGATGTACTTCTTATTATTACGTTTTATTTTAACATTTTCTTGCGCTCAGAAAGAGAGTCTTAGTTCTACATATAATTTATAGTACATTGGAAGTCATTTGCCGGCTCAACAGATTGGTGAATCAACGAAATGGCTCATTTGATTTGGTCCGTGTAGGCCTATTTAAATTCTCTCAACTGACGTGACTGAAACTGAATCTGTGTTTACTTCTCTTCTTCGTATACTACTCTAGCGCTATACACTCACAATGTAGTGGTGGTTCATGGATCCGGCAATAGAATGCTGACAAGTTCAGGCCTATAATACTGTTTTGGGCAGGGAAATTGTTGATATTTTGTATTATAAAGGGTTGACACAAACGTAAAGGCAATATCAACAGATGCTTCATGATCAGTTTGTGAATATCGATCGATTTCACAATTTTCATAATGTTTACAATGTAAAATATTGCTATGTCATGATGTAAAGCGGCCCATACACGTTTGATATTATTGGGCAATATCAAAGACCCCAGATACAAAAGCAGTCACTGTACAAACGATCATCAACAGTGCATAGATTTTGTATCTATGGTTTTTGATATTGCCCAATAAAATTGAACGTGTATATATGGGCCACTTAAATTGGTTTAGTAATCAGGTAAGGGTTTTTCTACATTACAGACTTGACATTCAGTATAGAATATTTGTACGCAAAATCCAAGACTGGTCTGGAAGGGTCCCGGGGGAAGGGTTCTGCCGCACGGGCTAAATATTAATTGGCGTGTGACGAAGAAATGGTGTAAAGTAATACTTGTTTGATCAAAATGTGCTTTAAATGAGTTTACATTATAACGCTGATAATGTAGTGAATTAGCGTAAAATGGCGGATTTAAGGAGACTGGATTTGAGGGTAGCAAAATTGACATTTATGAGCACTCTGTGTAAACTCATGAAAAGCACGTTTTCTATCAAACAATTATTTTTACACCATCTCCCACAGTGTCATCGCCTTGATATCTTCATGGCAGAAAATGCCATGGTAGGTTGAATCCACAGCCACGCATGGCCATTGTGTTCCCACCTGTTTAATAGTTTTTAAATGCATAGTGGTCTGAAGGACGTCCGACTAAGGCTACTGACATTAGCCTGTGACTGACCTCTGTACGGTCAGTGAGCATACATTCGCCATTGTCATCTGCTTATAGACTGCCTCTACGATAGTCTCCTACACAGCCAGTTTGTGTCAGTCTGTCTGACACTCGTCGATCCTGTATGTTCGTATTAGCCACATACAGTCTGGTCCGAGACTACCTCCACGAGGGTCTACGCTGCGCTCGCTATTTAAAATCTTGAATTTTGGTCACTTTTTCAGCACAAGACACAAGCTACTCTCTCAAGACGCAAACTAACGACTATCATATCTGTTCAAAATATATATTCAAGTGCAAGGAACCACATCTGGTTTCTTTATACGAAATCATTTACGGGAGATATTCATCATTTTCCACCCCGGTATCCAAAGATTTATCGTCTGAATATCAATCGTGCATAGCACATGTACGTGTATCGATCCCGTGTATTCATTTCAGTGTCTCTGGTTGTATAATGTATATAATTATTAACCGGGCGATGTCGGTGTGTCTCCCCACACACCCCCATTTATATTTATCCCGTGCGCTTTATACAGACCCCTTCCAGACCAGTCATGGAATTTTGCTAAAAATATTCCGTATAAAACTGTCAAGTCTGTATATTGCAATATTTATCTATGGTTTTTGATATTGCCCAATAAAATTGAACGTGTATATATGGGCCACTTAAATTGGTTTAGTAATCAGGTAAGGGTTTTTCTACATTACAGACTTGACATTCAGTATGGAATATTTGTACGCAAAATCCAAGACTGGTCTGGAAGGGTCCCGGGGGAAGGGTTCTGCCGCACGGGCTAAATATTAATTGGAGTGTGACGAAGAAATGGTGTAAAGTAATACTTGTTTGATCAAAATGTGCTTTAAATGAGTTTACATTATAGCGCTGATAATGTAGTGAATTAGCGTAAAATGGCGGATTTAAGGAGACTGGATTTGAGTTTGTGGAGGGTAAAATTTCTGAACTTTAGCAAGATTATTCTGGTATTATCAAATTTCCCAGGGGGGGGGGGGTCACTCCCATTGTGACCTGTACACCATCCGCGCTAATCAACTTTTGAAAAGCACCCTAAACAAGGATTTAACCCTTGGCTAAAACAATATCCTAAACAGGGATTTTATTATACTTGCATCAAATTTCATACCCTAAATTTCATTTCCGCGTATTAGCAATTGCAATTTTGCTACCCTTTTCCCCAATATTGCATGTTTTTGACACCCTAAACGCGTTACGCGCGTATCGTGCTTACCCACGAAAAACTACCCTTTTTACGCGTTTTCAGGCCATAATGGGAGTGACCCCCCGGGTCAAATTTATTGAGGTTTGAGGTGATATTTACTGAACCTTAATACCAATGAGTGTTCGTGAGAACTGAAATACACTTGTAATCTCCCAGTTTTGAAAGCGGGCAATGGCGGGAGGAGCTTTAAAGATATATCTCTTAAAGACCAAAGGTGGTACGCACTCACAAAGTTAGAATGGCCACTTATGGCCAAATGTTATAAGCTGACTGTACACAAAAAAAACCAGCGTGATTTCATTGGACAACCATAAGCTTCCGTAAGCTTATAACATTTGACCCGGGGGGCTTTCAAATTTATCACTTTTAAGAGCCTTATTTTAAGCTCCTCCCATTTTCCAGAAATTGGTATATTGAATGTGTATTTTAGCTGTGCCGAATGCCAATTGGGCCAATTGCGTAAAAAGGGTAGTTTTTCGTGGGTAAGCACGATACGCGCGTAACGCGTTTAGGGTTTCAAAACATGAAATATTGGGAAAAAGGGTAGCAAAATTGCAATTGCTAATACGCGGAAATGAAATTTAGGGTATGAAATTTGATGCAAGTAATAAAATCCCTGTTTAGGGTATTGTTTTAGCCAAGAGTTAAATCCTTGTTTAGGGTGCTTTTCAAAAGTTGATTAGCGCGGATGGTGTACAGGTCACAATGGGAGTGACCCCCCGGGAAATTTGATAATACCAGAATAATCTTGCTAAAGTTCAGAAATTTTACCCCCCCCCCCCAACTCAAATCCAGTCTCCTTAAATCCGCCAATATCACCTGAAACACCAATAAATGTGATAATAACAGAACAATGTTGCATAAAGTCCGAAATTGTGTCCCCCACAAAGCTCAAATTCAGCCACCCTAAATCCGCCATTTCAGGTAAATTTACTACATTTATGAGCACTGTGTGTAAACTCATGAAAAGCACGTTTTCTATCAAACAATTATTTTTACACCATCTCCCACAGTGTCATCGCCTCGATATCTTCATGGCAGAAAATGCCATGGTAGGTTGAATCCACAGCCACGCATGGCCATTGTGTTCCCACCTGTTTAATAGTTTTTAAATGCATAGTGGGCTGAAGGACGTCCGACTAAGGCTAATGACATTAGCCTCTGACTGACCTCTGTACGGTCAGTGAGCATACATTCGCCATTGTCATCTGCTTATAGACTGCCTCTACGATAGTCTCCTACACAGCCAGTTTGTGTCAGTCGGTCTGACACTCGTCGATCCTGTATGTTCGTGATAGCCACATACAGTCTGGTCAAAGATTTATCCAAAGATTTATCGTCTGAATATCAATCGTGCATAGCACATGAACGTGTATCGATCCCGTGTATTCATTTCAGTGTCTCTGGTTGTATAATGTATATAATTATTAACCGGGCGATGTCGGTGTGTCTCCCCACACACCCCCATTTATATTTATCCCGTGCGCTTTATACAGACCCCTTCCAGACCAGTCATGGAATTTTGCTAAAAATATTCCGTATAAAACTGTCAAGTCTGTATATTGCAATATTTATCTGAAAACAACAAATCAAAAGGACAAGACACAAAGGATAACTAGACTTAGCTGTGGTCTAAGACCACGAACACAGCCGTGTTGTTACCCCTTAATGACCTTTCACCCCAAAATATATGAAAACCCCATAGAGTTTGGCTAATGTCAATGTATGTGTGCACGTGGCATCACTTTGCCATGTTATTTGTGGCAGAAGGGGCATTTTGAAGGTTTTCGTCTCAGACCGGAAGTGACCCCTTAATGTCATTTGACCCCAAATAAAAAATACCACATATGAATTGGGTAACCACAATTCATGTGTAAACATACCGTTACTGTCCTATGTTTTTCTTAGCAAATAAAAAATGTTTGAAGGTTTTTCGTTTTATACCGGAAGTGACCCCTTAATGACCTTTGACCCCAAATCTGTGTACACCCCATAGACACTGGGTAATAACAATGCATGTGTGCAAGTGGCGTCACTGTCCTACAGAATCTGTGGAAGAAGATGCATTTTAAAGGTATTTCGCTTATACCGGAAGTGACCCCTTAATGAGATTTGACCCCAAATAAAAAAAATACCACATATACATTGGGTGACTGCAGATCACGTGTGAACATACTGTTACTGTTCCATGTTTTGCTTAGCTTATAAATTTTTTTAAAGATATTTCGTTTTTTACCGGAAGTGACCCCTTAATGACCTTTGACCCCAAATAAAAAATACCACATATGAATTGGGTAACCACAATTCATGTGTAAACATACCGTTACTGTCCTATGTTTTTCTTAGCAAATAAAAATGTTTGAAGGTTTTTCGTTTTATACCGGAAGTGACCCCTTAATGACCTTTGACCCCAAATCTGTGTACACCCCATAGACACAAGGTTTTTCGTCTCAGACCGGAAGTGACCCCTTAATGTCATTTGACCCCAAATAAAAAAATACCACATATGAATTGGGTAACCACAATTCATGTGTAAACATACCGTTACTGTCCTATGTTTTCTTCTTAGCAAATAAAAAATGTTTGAAGGTTTTTCGTTTTATACCGGAAGTGACCCCTTAATGACCTTTGACCCCAAATCTGTGTACACCCCATAGACACTGGGTAATAACAATGCATGTGTGCAAGTGGCGTCACTGTCCTACAGAATCTGTGGAAGAAGATGCATTTTAAAGGTATTTCGCTTATACCGGAAGTGACCCCTTAATGAGATTTGACCCCAAATAAAAAAAATACCACATATACATTGGGTGACTGCAGATCACGTGTGAACATACTGTTACTGTTCCATGTTTTGCTTAGCTTATAAATTTTTTTAAAGATATTTCGTTTTTTACCGGAAGTGACCCCTTAATGACCTTTGACCCCAAATCTGTGTACACCCCATAGACACTGGGTAATAACAATACATGTGTGCAAGTGGCGTCTCTGTCCCACATAATTTGTGGAAGAAGATGCATTTTAAAGGTATTTCTTTTTATACCGGAAGTGACCCTTAATGAGCTTTTTTGACCCTAAGTAAAAAAAAATACCACATATACATTAAGTGACTACAGATTATATGTGAACATACCGTTACTGTGCTATGTTTTACTTAGCTAATAAAAAATTTTGAAAGTTTTTCGTTTTATACCGGAAGTGACCCCTTAATGACCTTTGACCCCAAATCTGTGTACACCACATAGACACTGGGTAATTACAATGCATGTGTGCAAGTGGCGTCACTGTCCTACGTAATTTGTAGGAGAAGATGCATTTTGAGTTGAAATCACGTTTTTGACCCCTGTGACCCCTGCGTGACCTTTGACCCCACGAGTTTCATGTGACATGTAGGGGCACGGTCAATTATCATTGTGACCAAGTTAGGTCAAA
Source organism: Amphiura filiformis (assembly GCF_039555335.1). Taxonomy (NCBI): domain Eukaryota; kingdom Metazoa; phylum Echinodermata; class Ophiuroidea; order Amphilepidida; family Amphiuridae; genus Amphiura; species Amphiura filiformis. The sequence goes on from NC_092638.1 coordinate 19,515,770, forward strand.
ATCGACGTAAGCATGTGAGTGCTAGAGCAAATGTAATGGTTGACAGAAGAAAGAAGAACTAGACTTAGCTGTGGTCTAAGACCACGAACACAGCCGTGTTGTGACCCCTTAATCACCTTTGACCCCAAAATATATGAAAACCCGATAGACATTGGCTAATGTCAATGCACGTGGCATCACTTTGCTATGCTTTTTGTGGCAGAAGGGGTATTTTGAAGGTATATCGTTTTATACCGGAAGTGACCCCTTAATGACCTTTGACCCCAAATCTGTGTACACCCCATAGACACTGGGTAATAACAATGCATGTGTGCAAGTGGCGTCTCTGTCCCACATAATCTGTGGAAGAAGATGCATTTTAAAGGTATTTCGTTTTATACCGGAAGTGACCCCATAATGAGATTTGACCCCAAATACAAAATACCACATATACATTGGGTGACTGCAGATCATGTGTGAGCATACCGTTACTGTCCCATGTTTTACTTAGCTAATAAAAATTTTTGAAAGTATTTCGTTTTATACCGGAAGTGACCCCTTAATGACCTTTGACGCCAAATCTGTGTACACCCCATAGACACTGGGTAATAACAATGCATGTGTGCAAGTGGCGTCTCTGTCCCACATAATTTGTGGAAGAAGATGCATTTTAAAGGTATTTCTTTTTATACCGGAAGTGACCCCTTAATGAGCTTTGACCCCAAATAAAAAAAATACAACATATACATTGGGTGACTGCAGATCATATGTGAACAAATCGTTACTGTGCTATGTTTTACTTAGCTAATACAAACTTTTGAAGGTTTTTCGTTTTATACCGGAAGTGACCCCTTAATGACCTTTGACCCCAAATCTGTGTACACCACATAGACATTGGGTAATGGCAATGCATGTATGCAAGTGGGGTCGCTGTCCTACGTAAGTTGTGGGAGAAGGTGCATTTTTAGTTGATATCACGTTTTTGACCCCTGTGACCCCTGCGTGACCTTTGACCCCGCGAGTTTCATGTGACATGTAGGGGCATGGTCAATGATCATTGTGACTAAGTTAGGTCAAAATCGATGTAAGCATGTGAGTGCTAGAGCAAATGTAATGGTTGACAGAAAGAAGAAGAAGAAGAAGAAGAAGAAAGAACCTGTAAGAAAAAAGACACAGCCGTGACTAACGTCACGGCTGTGTAAGAAGAAAGAACTAGACTTAGCTGTGGTCTAAGACCACGAACACAGCCGTGTTGTGACCCCTTAATCACCTTTGACCCCAAAATATATGAAAACCCCATAGACATTGGTTAATGTCAATGCACGTGTCCACGTGGCATCACTTTGCTATGCTTTTGTGGCAGAAGGGATATTTTGAAGGTATATCGTTTTATACCGGAAGTAACCCCTTACTGACCTTTGACCCCAAATGTGTGTACACCATATAGACACTGTGTTATAACAATGCATGTGTGCAAGTGGCGTCACTGTCCTACGTAATTAGTGGAAGAAGAAGCATTTTAAAGATTTTCGTTTCATACCGGAAGTGACACCTTAATGACCTTTGACTCAAATATGTGTACACCCCATAGACACTGGATAATAACAATGCATGTGTGCAAGTGGCGTCACTGTCTTACAGAATCTGTGGAAGAAGATGCATTTTAAAGGTATTTCGTTTTATACGGGAAGTGACCCCTTAATGAGATTTGACCCCAAATAAAAAAATACCACATATACATTGGGTGACTGCAGATCATGTGTGAACATACCGTTACTGTCCCATGTTTTACTTATCTAATAAAAAATTTTGAAGGTATTTCGTTTTATACCGGAAGTGACCCCTTAATGACCTTTGACCCCACATCTGTGTACACCCCATAGACACTGAGTAATAACAATGCATGTGTGCAAGTGGCATCTCTGTCCCACATAATTTGTGGAAGAAGATGCATTTTAAAGGTATTTCTTTTTATACCGGAAGTGACCCCTTAATGAGCTTTGACCCCAAATAAAAAAATACCACATGTACATTAGGTGACTGCAGATCATATGTGAACATACCGTTACTGTGCTATGTTTTACTTAGCTAATACACATTTTTGAAGGTTTTTCGTTTTATACCGGAAGTGACCCCTTAATGACCTTTGACCCCAAATCTGTGTACACCACATAGACACTGGATAATAACAATGCATGTGTGCAAGTAGGGTCGCTGTCCTACTTAAGTTGTGGGAGAAGATGCATTTTTAGTTGAATCACGTTTTTGACCCCTGTGACCCCTGCGTGACCTTTGACCACACAAGTTTTATGTGACATGTAGGGGCATGGTCAATGATCATTGTGACCAAGTTAAGTCAAAATCGATGTAAGCATGTGAGTGCTAGAGCAAATGTAATGGTTGACAGAAGAAAGAAGAAAGAAGAAGAAAGAACTAGACTTAGCTGTGGTCTAAGACCACGAACACAGCCGTGTTGTGACCCCTTAATCACCTTTGACCCCAAAATATATGAAAACCCGATAGACATTGGCTAATGTCAATGCACGTGTCCACGTGGCATCACTTTGCTATGCTTTTTGTGGCAGAAGGGGTATTTTGAAGGTATATCGTTTTATACCGGAAGTGACCCCTTACTGACCTTTGACCAGAAATGTGTGTACACCATATAGACACTGTGTTATAACAATGCATGCGTGCAAGTGGCGTCACTGTCCTACGTAATTTGTGGAAGAAGCATTTTAAAGGTATTTCGTTTTATTCCGGAAGTGACCCCTTAATGACCTTTGACCCCAAATAAAATAATACCACATATAAACTGGGTAACCACAATTCATGTGTGAACATACCGTTACTGTCCTATGTTTTTCTTAGCAAATAAAAATTTTGAAGGTTTTTCGTTTTATACCGGAAGTGACCCTTAATGACCTTTGACCCCAAATCTGTGTACACCCCATAGACACTGGCTAATAACAATGCATGTGTGCAAGTGGTGTCTCTGTCCCACATAATCTGTGGAAGAAGATGCATTTTAAAGGTATTTCGTTTTATACCGGAAGTGACCCCTTAATGACCTTTGACCCCAAACAAAATAATACCACATATAAACTGGGTAACCACATTTCATGTGTGAACATACCGTTACTGTCCTATGTTATTCTTAGCAAATAAAAAAATTTGAAGGTTTTTCGTTGCTGTGCTATGTTTTACTTAGCTAATAAAAAATTTTGAAGGTTTTTCGTTTTTTACCGGAAGTGACCCCTTAATGACCTTTGACCCCAAATCTGTATACACCAAATAGACACTGGGTAATCACAATGCACGTGTGCAAGTGGCATCACTGTCCTACGTTATATGTGGGAGAAGATGCATTTTGAGCTGAAATTACGTCTGAAATCAGATCAAGTGCAATTAACGATGGCGTCCAAAATGGCCGCCAAATAGGGGTTTCCATTAAAACACACTATAGCAACATGCAAATGATCTAATGATGAAAAAATATCGATGCAATTGATGTTTCTAATCAATAGAAAAAGATATGCGCCCATTTTGTTTCATTCGGATCTTTTTAATTCAAAATGGCGTCCAAAATGGCCTCCAGAATAGCATATTTCCATTGGAATACACTAGAGCAACATGTAATTGATATAATAATTTGTTTCATTTGAATCTCTCCAATGCAAGATGGAATCCAAAATGGCCGCCAAATTAGGATATTTCCAGTTACCCAGCAAACATAAAACGTTTTCGACATCATTCGCAAAATGTTATAAAAGGTTGTCAGAAAACGTTTAAATGTCGGGTTATATAAAGGGTACATTAATGGTATAAAATGTTTTCATAACATTAAATAACATTTGTTGGTAATTTACTGCACAGCAAACACAAATGTTTTACAGAAAACATTTAAATGTCAGGTTATATAAAGGGTATAAAAACGTTTTAATAACATTCCAAAAAACATTTTTGAAAACTTGGTACAAATCATTCTAAACAGAATGTTATTTTGGGGTTGAAAAAATATTTTGTAAAAAATGTTTGCCCAAAATATTTACAATAACGTTTTTAAAATGTTTTCACGACCATTATATAACCCGACATTTAAATGTTATTAAAACGTTTTGTAAAAAACATTATAAGAACATTTATGTATTTGCTGGGTGCAAATATTTTAACATAATGTTATTTAAGTGTTGACAAAATATTTGGCCAAAAATATTTGCAAAAATAGTTTATAATGACATTTCGAAAACATTTTAAAAATATTGTTGCAGTGTGTTTTCACGATTTCATGACGTTTATATAACCCGACATTTTAATGTTATCAAAACGTTTTTACCTAAACCAAAACCCAAAATATAACTTATTTAAAACGTTTTAAAAACGTTTTTGTGTTTGCTGGGTAACTGGAAATATCCTAATTTGGCGGCCATTTTGGATTCCATCTTGAATTGGAGAGATTCAAATGAAAGAAATTGTGTGCATATTTATTTCTTTTAGTTATAGAAATTAATTCCATTGAAAATATTTCATTATTATACCAATTACATGTTGCTCTAGTGTATTCCAATGAAAATATGCTATTATGGAGGCCATTTTGGACGCCATTTTGAATTTAAAAGATCCGAATGAAACAAAATGGGCACATATTTTTTTTCTGTTGATTAGAAACATCAATTGCATCGATATTTTTTCATCATTAGATCATTTGCATGTTGCTATAGTGTGTTTTAATGGAAACCCCTATTTGGCGGCCATTTTGGACGCCATCTTTAATTGCACTTGATCTGATTTTCTTACCCAAACTTTTTTGAAGGTCTTTGCATATATAACATGAAAATGCAAGGTAAATTTCTAAAAGAGTCATGTACACAAACTCCTCCCTAGAGCCTGCAGTAAATGCGCTTATTGGAAATATAGATTTAAAAAGTCGGATTTTCTGGCAATACCGGTTTTTGCAGAACACGACTCTTCTGCAGCCTTTAAGTGTTGTTTCCGGAAGCAGTTGTGTGTCAAATCTTGTACGCAAAGGGTAAATATTTCAATTAAGTTGGTCGTATAAAAAGTTATATGAGTAAATATGTTGAAAATGCATTATTTCGAAAAATGCATATTTTAGAAAATTGGCAAACTTTCTGGCAACACTGGCTTTACAGGACAAATAGCCCCAGAGTTTTTTTACCAGATTTGGAAGGGGCAATGTCTGCTCAAGTACCACCAAAGAGAAAATAATTCTGGGTGCTCAAGCAAAATTAGTTTTTTGACTTCAAAAATAGGGTAAAAATGTCATTTTTTCAAAAGTGCTAAATTGTCAATGTTGCCCATCCCTAAAATTGCACATGGGGAAATGTTATTGAAATATTTTTGCACCTGGGAAAAGTGCAAAGATGGCACTTTATGGTGGTAAAGTTGATTTTTAATGTGACCTCAACTTTTAAGTCAAGAACAATTCAGAAAAGTGTATATTTTCTCATATTTTACCCCAAAATAAGCAAAAATCGCTTAAAATCATAAAATCTGCCGTTGCTATGGCAACAAGCTCCGGAGGAAATTTTTATGTGACTTTTTGTAACCTACTACCAAAGCCCTTTCGCCTCATGCAATAAAAAAATTTTGACCGTCAGCAGGCACATGTGGTTTTTATACAGAATTGCAATTAAACGTTTTCTGACAACCTTTTATAACCTTTTGCGAATGATGTCGAAAACGTTTTGTGTTTGCTGGGCGTTGATCAACAAGCCTCAGCACACTTCACAGGTTGTCGCTGACCACTATGGCCCCACATCATTCCATAAACCATTAAACTACAATTCAGGGACTTTGCTGCTTCAAGAGCGCACATCATATAGACATTCCACAAATAACTTGAATTTCGTACGGGTTACAACGAGACAAATAAGCAGTATATAAGTTCCTTGTCCAGGAGAATTTCAAGCTAACTCAATTTCCACGAGAGCGTAGGTCTACTAGGCACCGCCAGGGTTCGAACCCGCAACCTCTCGCACCATAGCCGAACGCCTTATCGATTGAGCTAACGTGACTACTACTACTAGTGCGGCGAATCCTCTCGTTTTTCAACAGCTACGCATGGCAATTTTGTTCGAGATTCAGGCTAAGCATACCATTTGACACGATATGAGATTCCACAGAGCCTGTCACAGAGTTTCTATTCTATGTTTTTACGATTTGCGCATGATCAGTATCCCATATGATATTACTATTACAAGAAAATTCGATTTGTTGTCATGTAAAACCCAGGTTTTATTTCCAATACACTAACTAGAAATACAATACACTAATTAGCGGGGACTGCTGTTTGCTGTGGATATATTTTACTGCATTTTATCCGTAACGATTTTGAAATCGTTCATCAAAATTGTGATATATTCAACTGTTTGAGAATTCCAATTATATAAAGGAACACGTGCATATAATATTAAATCACAAGTCTATACAATACACACTATGCCACTTTCTTTATCTGCGTCAATAATGGAATATTGATTTCAATCGAATTGAATACATCTCTCCATTTTGAGTTTGTAGTTCACCACTGAACGATCTAGCGATCGATTGCTAGCCAATCAGATAGAACTCCTTTTCTTGCGTTCGGTGAAATACCAATCGCCCGTCGCTCACCAACGGAGTATTAAGTTTATATTTATAATATAGGGTGTCGACACTTTGCAACCGTTTCCCACCAAATATGGGTGCTGTTGAAATGTCCCTATAGCCTATAGTGATCACTATATATTTTGGAAAAATCGCGTTCCCAGCGCGTATAGCGGCAAGTTTGCGTAAAAGTTGGCAGCCAGCTTATTTTTGTTAATTTGGGTATGCTGAACTCGAATCTGTTGTCTGTCAAGCAATATTTTGAGACCGTTACCCACTGGGTTGGTGTCTCCGGTACATCCCCCTTTGAATTTTAGCATCGAAATTTCTTGGTAAAGGAAATGGAACAACTTGGAAAACACTAGACTGGCCCTCAGTCTCGGTTCGGTTCTCTGGATAATGTAACAATAAATAATTACATAATGCCCTATGAAAAAATGCCAAAGATACAATACGGATACAATATCGTTGTTGTTGAGGTAAGTTTGTGGGGGAGGGGTGTCTTCTATCCAATGAGCTAGGGTAGCAATCATGTTGCCGTGCCCAGGGGCCCGCAAAAGGTATCTGGCCATATACCCTGCAAAATAATTTCTCGACACCCCCTGAGAAAATGGTTTAGCGACAGCCCTGCGAGTGGTACAGCATGGATAAGGCCAAAAAATATTGTTGTGTTGCCATCAAGTGGGAAAATGGGACAGTTAGGTCGGTCGGATTTTTTTTTATTAAACATTCAGTTTTTAAAAATCCCCTTAAGTATTAAACAATGCTTCTTTAATTAGGGGACATTTGTCATTTTTGCCTTCTGGATACTTGTTAGACATGTTAGATAGTCAATGTAAAACTAGTCTTTCAATAAATATTAATTTGAAGTGAAAAACATTTTTGGAACAAATCTGTAACAATCATCATTCAAAAAAGAAAAACAATTGCGACCCTGATTTTTCAGGATTTAGGGTAGATCGGTTGAGAACAACACAACAATTTTTTTGCTTAACTAAAAATCTCCCCGGTTTTACATAATGTAAAATTGTGAAAAATTCTGACAAGAGATATTAAAATGTGAAATTGATTTGAGAGAAAAATGTGCAGTTTTTGTCCACTAAATGGCAACGAAAAGATACAATTCGATATTCTATCCGTTTTATACGCACTAAGAAGGACCAACACCAAACATTCAGTGACCAAATATTGAAACAATATTTGAAACAAAATAAGGGGTTGTCCCTTTTTTCCATACATTGACCAAATATTGAAAGTAATTTTTCATTCACAGGTTGAGCTAAACAGAAGAGTTCATTTGGGTAGTAAAATTAAATAAATTGACGAGTAAACACAAGTTTATTTTGCTAATCCTTTATTTATTTATTTATTCCCTATTTATTTAAATTGTATAATTTAAATCATACACGTTATTGCAAGTAACGATTAAATGCACTATCTGTGAGAATCAAAAATCAAAGAGAATGAGTGTGATTAAACCAAAAACGACTTAAATAAATGCAAAATATCAAATTTGGACTTTTTTTGAAGTTACATGCAGTTGAATGGAGCGTCATATTTATCAACACTTCCGTTTTCTTTTGTCATTGCTAAATTTTTCGTATGATTTATCCGTCACTTTCTTACAAATTCTTTTTTTTAAAACTTATTATTACTTACTATTACGATAGTGCCCTATTCCCTACAATTATACCAAACTTACATACAGATGTTTTTAAACGGTATAAACGTGTTTTGGTTTGGGTTAAAACGTTTTTTAAAATAACACTTAAAGGTCAGATTTTATAAAGGTCATGAAAACATTAATGATAAACATGCTACAACATCATTTTAAAAATGTTGTCAAAATGTAGTAGTATAAAATTGTTTGGCAAACATTTCTTTAAATCTTTAAAATATTTTAATTTGCCAACACTAAAAGTCATATTGTAACACAGTACATTCTGTTGTAACACATGTTGAGGAGGATGCCCTCAATATTTTTCAAAATTCCGTTTTTACACGATTGTAAATTGTAATAGTGAATCTAACATACCGTGATAAAATCAAGACTTATTATGATGGAAATATTAGTCGAACCCGTACACATATCAGACAAAGGACCAAGCAGTATTGAATCCATGACTGGTATTTAAATTAGTACCAATGTAGTTGAGAAATTGCTGGCTGCCTGAAACCCAAGAAAGGCAATTGGACCTGACAAGAGTTTTTCAACTGGTACTTTTTCAGCCAATCTTTAGAATCTGATGAAGTTCAACCCCGGGGATCACTCACATAAATGGTCTGTACGCATGCGTGACAAAAAAAACAAGTAAAAGGGGTGTTTTTTTTTAGGCAAGGCAAGTTACGCGCGTGACGCGTTTAGGGTCTAAAAAACAGTGATTTTCAAGAATAAGGGTAGTTTTCTGAAACTGGACAACTTGTTTAGGGTACCTTTTCAAATTTTTGGTAAATTATGAGTCCAAAAAGGGTACATTTGTTGCATTTTCACCAGCCAAAAACTCATTAGGGTGTAAATTCTACACTAAATTACCTTATTAAGGGGCTAAATTTGCTGGTAGGGTAAAACTCGTTTAGGGGGTGTTTGAAAAAAATTTGGTCACGCATGCGTACACTGTCATATTTGAGTGGCCCCCCCGGGGTTCAACCTGACTGGAATACTGCACAAAAGTTGTAAGCATCCGCGTGAATTGACTTTCAAAACTGACCCTAAGCTAGGATATCAAAAATTAGTCAAACAATAACCCTAAACAAGGATTTTACTCAAATAAAAACACCGTAAGCGAGGAATTAGTTTGAAGTTTACCCCTGAACAAGAATAGACATTGCGTGTGTCGGTAGAGTGTCATTCAGTGACAGTGATCATGATATCGGTAAGCTTATTTCCACGAGAAGTGAAAAACATTTTTGGAACAAATCTGTAACAATCATCATTCAAAAAAGAAAAACAATTGCGACCCTGATTTTTCAGGATTTAGGGTAGATCGGTTGAGAACAACACAACAATTTTTTTTGCTTAACTAAAAATCTCCCCGGTTTTACATAATGTAAAATTGTGAAAAATTCTGACAAGAGATATTAAAATGTGAAATTGATTTGAGAGAAAAATGTGCAGTTTTTGTCCACTAAATGGCAACAAAAAGATACAATTCGATATTCTATCCGTTTTATACGCACTAAGAAGGACCAACACCAAACATTCAGTGACCAAATATTGAAACAATATTTGAAACAAAATAAGGGGTTGTCCCTTTTTTCCATACATTGACCAAATATTGAAAGTAATTTTTCATTCACAGGTTGAGCTAAACAGAAGAGTTCATTTGGGTAGTAAAATTAAATAAATTGACGAGTAAACACAAGTTTATTTTGCTAATCCTTTATTTATTTATTTATTCCTATTTATTTAAATTGTATAATTTAAATCATACACGTTATTGCAAGTAACGATTAAATGCACTATCTGTGAGAATCAAAAATCAAAGAGAATGAGTGTGATTAAACCAAAAACGACTTAAATAAATGCAAAATATCAAATTTGGACTTTTTTTTGAAGTTACATGCAGTTGAATGGAGCGTCATATTTATCAACACTTCCGTTTTCTTTTGTCATTGCTAAATTTTTCGTATGATTTATCCGTCACTTTCTTACAAATTCTTTTTTTTTTAAACTTATTATTACTTACTATTACGATAGTGCCCTATTCCCTACAATTATACCAAACTTACATACAGATGTTTTTAAACGGTATAAACGTGTTTTGGTTTGGGTTAAAACGTTTTTTAAAATAACACTTAAAGGTCAGATTTTATAAAGGTCATGAAAACATTAATGATAAACATGCTACAACATCATTTTAAAAATGTTGTCAAAATGTAGTAGTATAAAATTGTTTGGCAAACATTTCTTTAAATCTTTAAAATATTTTAATTTGCCAACACTAAAAGTCATATTGTAACACAGTACATTCTGTTGTAACACATGTTGAGGAGGATGCCCTCAATATTTTTCAAAATTCCGTTTTTACACGATTGTAAATTGTAATAGTGAATCTAACATACCGTGATAAAATCAAGACTTATTATGATGGAAATATTAGTCGAACCCGTACACATATCAGACAAAGGACCAAGCAGTATTGAATCCATGACTGGTATTTAAATTAGTACCAATGTAGTTGAGAAATTGCTGGCTGCCTGAAACCCAAGAAAGGCAATTGGACCTGACAAGAGTTTTTCAACTGGTACTTTTTCAGCCAATCTTTAGAATCTGATGAAGTTCAACCCCCGGGGGGATCACTCACATAAATGGTCTGTACGCATGCGTGACGGAAAAAAAACAAGTAAAAGGGGGTGTTTTTTTAGGCAAGGCAAGTTACGCGCGTGACGCGTTTAGGGTCTAAAAAACAGTGATTTTCAAGAATAAGGGTAGTTTTCTGAAACTGGACAACTTGTTTAGGGTACCTTTTCAAATTTTTGGTAAATTATGAGTCAAAAAAGGGTACATTTGTTGCATTTTCACCAGCCAAAAACTCATTAGGGGGTAAATTCTACACTAAATTACCTTATTAAGGGGCTAAATTTGCTGGTAGGGTAAACTCGTTTAGGGGGTTTTTGAAAAAAAATTTGGTCACGCATGCGTACACTGTCATATTTGAGTGGCCCCCCCGGGGTTCAACCTGACTGGAATACTGCACAAAAGTTGTAAGCATCCGCGTGAATTGACTTTCAAAACTGACCCTAAGCTAGGATATCAAAAATTAGTCAAACAATAACCCTAAACAAGGATTTTACTCAAATAAAAACACCGTAAGCGAGGAATTAGTTTGAAGTTTACCCCTGAACAAGAATAGACATTGCGTGTGTCGGTAGAGTGTCATTCAGTGACAGTGATCATGATATCGGTAAGCTTAAAATTGGCGCTGGTGAAGTCAGCTCCGATTTTGTAAAAATCTGGTTAGTAAAATTGCTCAGAAACCAAACTTTTGTGCCAAATAACTTGATAAATATGTCACCACTTATGTTCATTAATGGGTTATTTTAAAAAACTACCCTAAGCGAGGATCGTCTTTAAAAAAAATACCCCTTCTTTTAGTAAAATGAGTGTTTTGAGACTCTAATCGCGGATCCGCGCGGATCCTTGTTTTGCTTTTCAAAACCACCCTAAATCCGCGTTTTCTTTCACGCGGATGCTTACAACTTTCATTATATGAGTGGCAGTGTTGCAGTCTTCCCGGGGAAGACTGCAAATATATCTGCCATCTACAAGAAGGGCGAGTGTAGTGATACTCGAAACTATCCGTCCATTTCCCTCACCAGTATGGCGTGCAAAATGCTTGAGCATATTCTAGCCAGTGACATCCGCCAACATCTAGATGATAAAAACATCCGCCAACATCTAGATGATATAAACATACTCTCTTCCTCTCAGCATGGGTTTAGAAAGAATCACAGTTGTGAAACCCAGCTACTCACAACAATTGAAGACCTAGCCAGGGGACTGGATCAAGGGGAACAGTTTGACTGCCTTATTCTCGACTTCTCAAAGGTGTTCGACTCCGTGCCACACCAACGTCTTTTATATAAACTGGACTGGTATAGAATCCGAAGAGATACTCACAACTGGATTAAGAATTGCCTCACGGAGTGACACATGGGCGTCATCGACGCTGGATGGTAGTACATTCAATTTTCTTTGCTTTACCTCTGTTGTTTGGCTCAAAATTAAATGGGGACAGTACATCTGAAAGTAAAAACTAACAGTTTATGGGAAATAAATATTAATCTATTTTTAATGGAAATGTTACAATATGATTTTAAAATATTTTGCACACGATTACGCGGCGACTGGATCGGCAGGTGCGCCTGGATCGGCAGCTGCGGCTGTATCGGCAGCTGCGCCTGGATCGGCAGCTGCGCCCGGATCGGCAGCTGTGGCTTTATCGGCAGCTGCGCCTGGATCGGCAGCTGCGGCTGTATCGGCAGCTGCGCCTGGATCGGCAGCTGCGGCTTTATCGGCAGCTGCGCCTGTATCGGCAGCTGGTGCTGCGTCGGCAGCTGGGGCTGATTCGGCAGTTTCGACAGCGGCGGCTGCTTTGTCAGCGGCGGCTGCGTCGGCAGCTGGGGCAGCGTCTGCAGCTGGGGCTGATTCGGCTGCTTTGTCAGCGGCGGCTGCTTTGTCAGCGGTGGCTGCTTTGTCAGCGGCGGCTGCTTTGTCAGCGGCGGCTGCTTTGTCAGCGGCGGCTGCTTTGTCAGCGGCGGCAGCGTCTGCAGTTGGGGCTGATTCGGCTGCTTCGACAGCGGAGGCTGGTTTATCAGCTGTGGCTTCTTCGGCAGCTTGGGGTGTTTCGGCAGCGGTGGCTGCTTCGATAGCTGGGGCTGCTTTGGCTGCGGCTGCAATATCAGCAATGGCAGCAGCGGCGTCTGCTTCATTAGCAGCTACCTTATTTGCAGCGTCTGCATTAATTTGTGCAGTATCCGCCTTGGCTCTTTGGGCGATATTTGCGGCGGCGGCTTGATTGGCACTTCCTGCGTCTAGACCTGTTTTTTCTGCAACAACAATATTTCAAATTTCAGGTATAAATTACCACGATTGTTTGATGTGATCAATTTATGGGCCATTGTTATACACGTTATTTTGCTTCTAATATCCATCCCGCTGGTGCAACATTATTAACTAAAGTTGGGAAGCATATTGTTTGAATGGTAGGTATCAATGTAAGATAGAAAACCGAACATGAACAATTACACTACGCCCCTTTAACTTCTGTTTAATGAAACACATTTATCGAATAACACTTGCTGTTGGTTCATTTGCATTGAAACGTATGAGAATATTTTTTTTGATTTATTTTAAAAAGTCTTGGGGACTTTGGAACGTGTGGACCCATAATTCAAAATACCTACCTTCCGTGTTTTCTAGTGCAGCTGGAACATCTTCGGGGCGTTCTGCTTGACCTACGGGCAATTCTGCAAAAGGAGATAAGTAAAAAAACGATGCATGCTTTCATATGTATCATCTAGAACTACAACAAATTAGTAATTCACTTTTCATTAACACTAACTCTGTAAATCCTACAAAATCTTACAGAGCAAATCTGCCAGCATGCATGCATGGGAAACCACTTGACAACATAAGATTTGGTCTTTATTAAGATATTTTATAAATGAATAATGCTGCACATTTTGAAAAATTCCAAATTTCCAAATTATTGCTGTTTTAGAGTTCATTTTTGATTCAAATTTGGTATTAATATCCATCCAGCTAAACGACCAATAGTTTGCTTCAGATACTATTGTAAACTTTACACCATACTGTAAATAGTATGGGAAAATTGACCAATTTTCGAGTCTTGGAACTCGAAAATGGAACAATGGACCAGTTTTCGAGTCTTGTAAATGTTCATTAAATTGAAAAAGATTGTGGAATTTTGGTGTTTGCATGTAATGCCACACTTTAAAACAAACAAGTTGAAATGTAAATTCCTTCAACAACTACCAACTTAAGGCCTTGTAATTCAGTCTTTATGTATAAAAGCTGTACCACCACAAGTAATGACTCTCTCATTGCCGTCTTGAATTTGAGCTAGTATGAACCCTAAAACCTTGCTTCTTGCATCTGTTTGCAAAATGAATTCTGTGCCATCAAATTTAGGATAAGCCAAAATTGGTTGTTCTAATTATTTTTGCTTGAGTTTAAGATTAAAAAATCAATCCATTAAAAAATGGCTCACTGACATTTGGAACTCGAGCTCATGCTGCAGCTATCATATTTTCAAAACATCCTTCCAATTTGAAGATTACATAAAGTCTTAATGTACGATCTTTATAACGTTTTCTTTTTCTCTTCCAAAATGATTAAATAGTTAATATGCAATCATTATGAAAGTTCCCAATACATTTGGACGCGAAAAACATTGGAAATTGACAAAGAAACAACATCATAAACATCCCCTCTATCACTCGAAATATCTCGCACTTTTAGGATTAGGACGGCGAGTGCGGCCTCAGAGTTAGACGCCTATGCAACTAGTTTGGTTACGGTCCCTCCACATGGGTGGAGGGAGCGTAACCTACGATTTGCGATCGTTCCGACATATTATCATAATCTGAAAAAATTATGATAATATGTTGGACCAACAGAAAATCATTCCGTTTTACTACAAATAGGGCGAATTTGACAGTTTGCTCATAGATTTTAGTTGGAACATGTGTAAGTATTACCAATATGCATGCCAAAAAAATCGGTTTGGAAAAAAATAAAGATAGATTCTGAAAAAAGATCGTACATTAAGGCTTTAATTAAACTTCCTCGTAATCTTGCTATTTAGCTCTGTAGATTTCGAACAGGTGGTAGTAAAATACTATTCACTACTGGGAGTTTCAACAATATCGATAAAAAAGATAGAAACTGCCATCTTTGTAACATAGAAATTGGTGATGAATTCCACTATATATTTATGTGTCCCTCTTTTACAAATTAAATATCTATCCTTAAAAGGTATTTTAGAAAAAAACCGAAACACATTCAAAATGGGAATATTATTTAATTCTGTTAATCAGAAAGAGCTAAAAAAATCTTGCAAAATTAGCTAAAGTAATTAATACTTATTTTAGATAGTCCTATTCTGTTCTCTTTCTCTGTTAAAAGTATTCCCTTTGGAAGTACTAGTTTAGAAACATTCTTTATAGTAGTTTAGTGTTTTGAGTCTACATGTATATCAAAATATGTTCATGGTGCTTAATTTTATAGTTATACCATCATTTATTGTACACCCGTGATAT
Source organism: Amphiura filiformis (assembly GCF_039555335.1). Classification (NCBI taxonomy): domain Eukaryota; kingdom Metazoa; phylum Echinodermata; class Ophiuroidea; order Amphilepidida; family Amphiuridae; genus Amphiura; species Amphiura filiformis. Next base: position 19,531,142 of record NC_092638.1, read on the forward strand.
TGGGGTCTGAAGATTTGAATAAAAACTTGAAACTTGAGTGTTTCAAAAGCTATTTGATACTTCCCAAACTTTATTCCAAATCTATAATATCCTACAAAATCCAAATATTAGCGTTTTTCGGTGTTTAAAGAAAAGGCATATATAGAGTGAAAAATAAATTCAAAAGAAAGCCGTTTTACACACCATTTAAAAAGTGATTAAATTCCGTAGATGGTCTCACAATATATGCTACTTATTCACAATACATATGGTCGAATCCAACGAAAAGTGTACACGGCATGTTCAGGGCCATAACTTAAAAGTATTAATCAATTGGCATTCGTTTTTGTATTGTGTTTATTCGCCTTGATCATACGCTTCGCGCCATATGTAATAAGACCCCCTTCTGTGAAAAACTTAGACACAGAGACCCCAAAACATGCTATTTTTACCCATTTGTTCAAAATACAGCCTGTCTCAAAAACAATTGTGCAAGTGAAAAGCGCCCTCTCTGGCAATTAGAAAATACCGTTGTGACATAATGCTTACATCAACGTCAAGGGCGTAGTCTTAGCTCTCAAGTGCCGTTTGTTCTGTTCAATTTGCTTGTTTTAATCTCGAGATATGTTTAGTTAAAGACGAAAGGGTAAAATCACAATTGTGCCACTTTTACTAGGGAAGAGGGCTTTACATGTAACAGTGATAGCATCAAGTTTATCAAGAGTTCCTTCGTGAAATCAAAAGAATGCATCAATTACGCAAGACAAAATGTTTTTGACTGTTTTTACTGTTTTATCATGATGCAGGAATGATGATTCTCTTTTTCCACTTAAAAGAGATTAAAAGATAAATAGATATTTCACATTCTGCTGTAAAAATTAAATACATGTGCATGTCAATGATTTTATCATGGTAAATACTGTTCTCTTAGTCACTTAAGACATGTTAAAAGACAAACAAATATTGCGCACTTATGCATGTTGTATAGGTTAATGAACGCGTATTACTTGTTGGGAGATATATTAGACAAAATAATACACGCGTGCTGATGTTGATGCGTCTAATGCATGCGCCCCGAAAGGGGGGAGTGCATTAGACGCATCAACATCAGCTATCATTGATTTATGCATGTACAGCTCTCTTCCCTAGTAAAAGTGGCACAATTGTGATTTTACCCTTTCGTTGTTAAATAAACATATCTCGAAATTAAAACAAGCAAATTGAACAGAACAAACGGCATTTGAGAGCTAAGACTGCGCCCGTGACGTTGATGTAAGCATTATGCCACAACGGTATTTTCTAATTGCCATAGAGGGCGCTCTTCACTTGCACAATTTTTTTTGAGACAGGCTGTATTTCTTAGAGTATTTTTAAAAACATCTAAATCAGTTATGAAAAGAAATCATTGGATTGAATCTAAATCGATTTCCTGAAAGGTGTGTATTCAAAGATTGCCTGTTCAATTTTTCACATATTTGTACATAATTATGAATTTTTGTGACAATTTTTGAGTGGTATTTTTTACATTACCTACGAATACAGTTTTTCATAACACTAGATATATCTTTAAAAAATGTAAATCACTAATAAATGCGCAATTGATACAAGCTTTGATATGTCCAATAGTGAAATGCATTGCATTCAGACATCTTTATTATTGTGTTTAGCTGCCAGAAATTCTAAATGGCACAAAGGTAGGTTTGGTAAAAAATATGCATTACCTCCGAATACATGTTAAAAGCTGTGTCATTCCCACAAACTGAGAGAATAGTAAACAATAGTTAAGCAATAGGTGCAGGGTAATACACTCTTTATTTCTACCAAGTTTTAATAGCCTGCGTTTAAATATTCCTGAGATGTCAACAATAAAAGCAAGTATTCGTAGGTAAATTTCGGTAACCGAATGTTACCTACGAATACAATTTGACATCATGACAGTATTGTGAAACACCGCCATTCATGCCAATGCCCATATTGGTACATAACGAAGGCCTGTATGTTTGCTATCAAATCATATGTCAATGAAATTTGCGAATTCACATACATGCCCACCATGCAAAACTGAATACGGCTTACTTGTTGAAAAATATGTACTGAAATAGACGACGGTCTGCTCATTTGAAAGAAAAATCAGATTCGAAGAAGATTAGAAGGGGATAAATACTTGGATTTGTCAACTATCATGTGTGCTTCATTTTAAATATTTACCGACCTTCTGGTTTCTGAGTAATTTGTGTCCAAATTGATTTATTCGAAGGTAACTTTTGACGTTTTCGCTAAGGTTACCTACGAATACCATGGAAAAAACGTCTGTTCTCATTGTCTCATGATCTAGACAACACAGTGATGGACCCTGGTATAAAGCTAATTGTAGTTGCCCTCAAACGAAATGCCACAAGACGTAACTGACTCCAAGATGGACTTCACAAGTCTGCAATAACGGTTTTAAGCGATTTGTGTGCAATTAAGCAAATTAAAGTCACTTTAGTGCCTTTGTTTCTTACTTCAATCCTCTTTCAACCGCTGTGAAACGACATTATTAATACATAATGCATTCAAAGTGCTTTATAAAATGAAGTTTTGTCAACTATCATGTGTGCTTCATTTTAAATGTTTACCGACCTCCTGGTTTCTGAGTAATTTGTGTCCAAATTGATTTATTCGAAGGTAACTTTTGACGTTTTCGCTAAGGTTACCTACGAATACCATGGAAAAAACGTCTGTTCTCATTGTCTCATGATCTAGACAACACAGTGATGGACCCTGGTATAAAGCTAATTGTAGTTGCCCTCAAACGAAATGCCACAAGACGTAACTGACTCCAAGATGGACTTAAAGTCACTTTAGTGCCTTTGTTTCTTACTTCAATCCTCTTTCAACCGCTGTGAAACGACATTATTAATACATAATACATTCAAAGTGCTTTATAAAATGAAGTTTTGATTGCGATATCCACCAAAAGTCTAATTCTTACCTACAAATACTGAAATATTACTTACGAATACAGCATAATACGTGCCATGTGTAATGAAGTGTCCACACCAATGGAAATTAATTGTCAAAAACTTTAAGCGGTACCCCAGGACACTATTATTACCCATATACGGATTCATTCAACAATTATTTATTATGTAATTGCTGATTAACTACTTGTATATCAAAATGAAGTGTTCAAAATCTTGCTAAAAGCATCAAAATTGTTTGATCTAAGGTAATAGCTTTTATTCATTTGGACGTACCATCTGAAACAGATCTAAAAACTACCATTTTATTAATTCATTACCATAATAGCAAAATTTAAACCTCTAAACTCAATATAGATATTGTTAAATCGCTCATGTTACCTACGAATACCCGGGTTTCTTCACCTTTTCATTTTATAAAGCGTTAGGTGTATGCGTATAATTCCAAATTTTCCTGCAAACATATATCCCACTTGTTCTTTTTCAAATGTGTAAATTGGTTCATACTCATTTGATAAATAAAATACAGAAACTGACCTAAACTTCATTTTCAAAAATAAACTAGCATAAATTGACTAAGATCATATTGATCGCGTTATAAAAACACAAAACAAATATGTTTTGGTTGAGCTAGCATTTTCCTGACACCCTGTGGTCTACATTACACGAAAAAAAGCGTTAATGGGAATATTCCACTTGTTTTAGGTTGATTAGTATTGCGATAGTGAAAGCATCCTAGTGGTATTCGTAAGTAACATTGGGTTTTGATATCACATTTACTATCACACGTCCTGGATTTATTTTTCAAGATTAGTAATGGCACTTTTGTAAGAAAACGAAGCGGTCTTTGATATTGTCATTTGAAACTACAACAATTCAGTCAAAGAAGATTTTCACCACTGACAAAACTAGTTCCTGGTGCATGCAAGTTCCCATTGAACAATGTACGCAAGGGAGATCTTTCATTAGCAATATTACTCGAGCTCTTAGGTTTTTGATGCCATTTATGGTCTCATTTCATCATTACAAGTGTTCAAAAATTAAGAGCTCGTGAAATTCAAAGTAAGACAAAATAAGGTTATTAAGTTTGAAATGAAAAATGGGAACCAGTCATATCAATTCCCGATAGGTGCACTGCCAAATCCCTTAGAGTATGTGATTGGTTATTATCCAGGTATTAACATGAAATCACATATAATCACAACAGTTAAAATATTGAAGCTTCTTGGTTGAAACGTTTTTCGGTGTTTAAGAGAGTAGACATACAGAGTGAAAATAAATTAAAAAGAAAGCCGTATTTCCAAAACTAAAACGATAGAATACTCAAAACGTTTACACGCCTTTTCAAAAGTGATAAAATTCTTGCAAAATATATGCGTATATGCCCTTATATGTAGTAAAGTATAAGTGGCTGGTACAGCACATTGTGTGTTTTGGGATGCGGTGAAAATCTTCTTTGGTATCCAGTCATTTTTATCGAATTTCACTTGCTATTGGTTCTTTTGCATTGAAATGTGTATGAAACTTTTCTGATTTATTCAAAAAAAGGTCCAAGAGCCTTTGGTCCCATTATTTATAATACTCACCTGCCGGACCTTCTGCAGCAGCAGCAGCAGCAGCAGCAGCAGCTTCTGTTACAGCATCATTTTAGAATTTAAAAAAAAGCAATCATATCCAGTTATTAACCTTCAATCATTAATAAACACACTTTTCGAATATCAGCTGCTATTGGTTCATTTGTATTAAAACGTGTATGAAATCAGGATCGATTTATTTTAAAATGTCTTAGGTTTCCACACCACCAAATCACACTACCAAGGTAAATGGCTGGTAAAAAAAGTTTGAAAAGAAGGCCGATGTGCCAAATTTCTTTAATAGCTGTACTTTATGGATGGTTTTTCTCAACATCTAAGCATAAAAACATTACATTTGTTACAATTCTGAAATTTGAGGCACGTTTTTTTGTTCTTCTTCACCAGATGACACCACTACATCATGTACATAGAATCAGTGTGCTGTAAAGATTGACAGGATTTACATAGTTTACGCGTCACTGCGAAAAATCGAGCTGCCAAAAATGTGTTGGTTATATGGTAGAAGATATCATAAGAATTAGGTAAAATGATGTTTTGAATGAACCAGGGAGGTTTAGCAATGCGAAAACGACAAATTCCTCCATACCTTTTTACACATAAATGAATAGGAACTCTATTGTGCACCTTTAGGGGGAACTTAGAACTTGTGGACTCTTTTTTCAAAATACCTCCCGTATAAGAAACCTAAGCTTTGATGTTTGTCATTCTGAACTACAACAAAATCGTATCCAGTCAAATAATATTTTCTCCAAAGATAAAACTAGTTCCGGTACATGCAAGTTCCCATTGAACACAAGGGAGATCTTTTCATAAGCAATATTACTCGAGCTCTTAGGTTTTTGATGATATTTATGGCCTCCTGTTCTCATTACAAGTGTCAAATATTAAGAGCTCGTAACATCTTAAGTAAGACAAAATAGGTATGAAGTTTAAAATGAAAAATGGGAACCAGTCATATCAGTTCCCGATAGATGCACAAATGTGCACTTAATGCGTGTCGGAATAGTCATTCAATTAAAACAAATTAGGGGATTAATGCAAAGTAACACCATGAAGATTTGAATGGGATACGTAATGCAAACAATATGCACTTTCAAACATTGCTTAGTGTATTGTAATAAATAAATCCATAACCCCTTCCTTCCGAAGAAAATGACAGCCCCCTAAGTTCCCTACGTGCAAACATTATCAAATAACATCATCGGCAGCTACCCAGTTCTGACCTTAATGCCAGTAAGAATCACATTTCGTCATCAATATGGCCAATTGCCACGCCCATTTAGCACGGAAATAATGAAATATAACTTTTTAAATCAGCTATATCTAGCTTTTCCGAATAAAGATTTTATCTTTCGGGTCAAATTATTTTGCCCTTTGCAATCAATGCCACTATTTTGCAAAACCAATTTTCCTTGTAACCTGTCATTTTCGCCTATACTTTTGCGTGTGGAATTTGTGCACATCCGGGTACCTTACATCGTTGAACACGGTATGGCGACTTGTAGATGTCACGTGCGCATTTATAAAAGCGCATTTATATATACACCCGAAGTCCACTGATTATGGGATGCGGTGAAAATCTTATTTGGTATCATTTTTATCGAATGTCACCTGTTCTTGAAATATGTGTCGTTTTATGAAAATGTTTAGTGTTTACATCTTAACTCAAGAACCACAAGATATTTGAATTCATTGTCAAGCCCGCTTCAAAATAATCGCAACACCATAATTCAACCAATTGACAACAGCAAACTAAATTTACATAAGTGACCACGGTTGTTTGATGACATGTAAAACACAGTCATTTAAAAAAAGAAGTTGAACAATGATGGCGCTATTTAGCTTAAATCTTGTTTACATCTTTACAAGGTGTAGACACTTGTATAATGATATTAGAACATCAGCAAAAAGAATATCTTCTTTGGTATCCAGTCATTACTCACTAATTAATGAAACACACTTATCGGATGTCACCTTCTTTTGGTTTATTTACACTGAAACGTTTATGAAACTTTTCATTTTAAAAACTTTTAGGGGGGAGTTAGAGCTTGTGGACACTTTATTTTAAAGTACCCACCTCCTTCTGCAGCAGCAGCAGCTGGGTTTGCAACAGGAGCAGCAGGTAAGTCTGCAACAGGAGCAGCAGGTGAGTCTGCAACAGGAGCAGCAGGTGAGTCTGCAACAGGAGCAGCAGCTGCGTCTGCAACAGGAGCAGCAGCTGCGTCTGCAACAATTGCGGCATCTATATTTTCATTTTGAAATACAAAAGCAATCATACCCAGTCATTAACCTTCAATAATTAATTAAACACACTAGAATATCAGCTACTATTGGTACATTTGCATTAAAACGTGTATGGATTTATATCAGCTATTTTGTAGATTACGATTTTGTTGACGTTCAAATTAAAAATATCAATCCGTTTGCAGTTTTGTTTTTGTTCATCACAACATACTCCCCTTTGGGTCATGCATTGATCTGGTTATGGTGAGTGCGTTGACATTTGAACCAGAACAAACTCATATCCAGTTATTAACATATAATCAGAATATCAGTTGCTATTGGTTCATTTCCATTCAAACGTGTATGAAATCAGGTTTGATTTATTTTACAAAGTCTTAGGGGGAACTTAAAACTTGTGGACCCTTATTCAAAATACCTCCCGTGTAAGAAAACGAAGCGCGCTTTGATGTTTGTCATTCTGAACTACAACAAAATCGTATCCAGTCAAAGAAGCTTTTAACCAAAGCTAGTTCAAGGTGCATGCAGGTTGCCATTGAATATGTACACAATGGAGATCTTTTCATTAGCAATATCCTCGAGCTCTTAGATTTTCATGGAAGTTCCCATTGAACATGTACACAGGGGAGACCTTTTCATATCCCTAGAGCTCTTAGGTTTTGATGCTATTTATGGTCTCATGTTCTCATTACAATTGTTCAAATATTAAGAGCTCGTGACATTTAAAGTAAGACAAAATAGGGTTATGAAGTTTGAAATGAAGAATGGGAACCAGTCATATCAGTTCCCGATAGATGCACAAATCCATTAGAGTTATTTGCCCTTAGGCGTGTTAGACTAGTCATTCAATTTAAAAAAATGCAATTTTCATTGTCTAAATTCGGGGATTAATGCAAAGTAACACCTTTGAATGATTTGAATGTGATACGGATTGCAAAGCATGTACTTTTAAACAATACTTAGTGTATTGTGGTCATTTTATGAAAATGTTTAGTTTTGACTCTGTTTACATCATAATTCAAGAACCACAAGATATTTGAATTCTTTGTCAAGCACGCTTCAAAATAATCGCGATACTTTTTGTCAGTATCCTTGCTACTGGCGTTAAATTATAATCATATCCTGGCACATCTGTGTATAAAAGATATGCCATGGTTTGGTTTGGCTTACAACGGTTAAATTTCACACAAGTGGCTGGTACAGCACATTGTGTATTATCAGTAGACTTCGGTTGTATATATAAATGCGCTTTTATAAATGCGCACGTGACAAGATGGCCAGCGCCATATTTGCATTACATCACTGTCAATCACTGAAATGGCGACCATTGAAGGGGTGGCTACAGTTGTGACCTTGTTTCTGGCAAGGAACATTGGCTGGAGGTTCGATGCTATAAATTTGCAAGGATAAATCATGGATATCAAAGGATCATGATTATTGCCCAGCACCCCCATGTACAATCATAACTAATGTTTGTTTGTTTGTTTATTTATTTATTTATTTATTTATTTATTTATTTATTTATTTATTTATTTATTTATTTATTTATTTATTTATTTATTTATTTATTTATTTATTTATTTATTTATTTATTTATTCAACGAAAAACGAAAACCCTGTTCTATTTTGAACAAATTGGGAAACAATTTTTTTCCCTGTACAAATGAATGCCGACCCCAAATTTCGGAAATTTCAGGACAATTTTTTGTGTGTATTTTCTCAAATTGAAATTTATTTACAGATTTTTGTGATTTTTTGGGTTATTTAAAATTTAAAAAAAAATACCAACCGACCGACCGACCCTACTTGAAAGGTCCTTTCGCCCGTAGAACAGGGTTCCTCTCTTTCTCGCCTTACTTATAATTTTATAAATATTATTTGTTCCCCCCTTCCCCCAAAACCACCCCCCCCTTTTACACTCATAAATTGATTGTTTTTGCTAACTTTCCCTTCCGTGTAAAGTAAAACTTTATAAGCCGGTTGAATCAAACTGAACTAAATTGACGTATACAATTACAACATAATACCATGACAATAATGTGTATGACAAGATCTAACTTACTAGCTGAATAAACCTTAAACCATGCATCACATACGTGATTGTACGTCAAATTGTCATATAACGTATGAGCGTGATGTATAGTATACGAGTCTTCCTCAACATCTTCCAGCCGGGATGATTAGATCATGTACAGTCATCTACGTGTTTATACTCTAAATTGTACGTCAAAGGGTGACAAAGGGTGTACAGATTACCGATTTAGCATGGGGGACACAAAAAGGTGCTTAAAAACACATTTTGAATTTGTTGAGGAGGTCGGGCGGGGACATCTAGCCTATTAGTTTGAGAGGGTCATTATATCGAAAGGGCTAAAGTTATAGTTTCCTCAATTTACGTTATAATTAGAGTTAAAATTAGGGTCAGAGTTATGTTCATTGGCGGCACTACGGGGGGGGATACTTATCTTGACTCCCAAATAAATAAATCCATAACCCCTTCCTTCCGAAGAAAATGACAGCCCCTAAGTTCCCTACGTGCAAACATTATCAAATAACATCATCGGCAGCTACCCAGTTCTGACCTTAATGCCAGTAAGAATCACATTTCGTCATCAATATGGCCAATTGCCACGCCCATTTAGCACGGAAATAATGAAATATAACTTTTTAAATCAGCTATATCTAGCTTTTCCGAATAAAGATTTTATCTTTCGGGTCAAATTATTTTGCCCTTTGCAATCAATGCCACTATTTTGCAAAACCAATTTTCCTTGTAACCTGTCATTTTCGCCTATACTTTTGCGTGTGGAATTTGTGCACATCCGGGTACCTTACATCGTTGAACACGGTATGGCGACTTGTAGATGTCACGTGCGCATTTATAAAAGCGCATTTATATATACACCCGAAGTCCACTGATTATGGGATGCGGTGAAAATCTTATTTGGTATCATTTTTATCGAATGTCACCTGCTATTGGTTAATTTGCATTGAAATGTGTATGAAACTTTTCCGATTTATTCAAAAAAGGTCCAAGGGGGAAAGAGCTTTTGGACCCATTATTTATAATACTCACCTGCTGGGCCTCCTGCTACAGCAGCATTAGCAGCTTGGTCTGTTGCGGCATCAGTATTATCATTTTGAAATACAAAAAAATCATATCCAGTTAATAACCTTCAATCATTAATTAAACACACTTTTCAAATATCAGCTGCTATTGGTTCATTTGTATTAAAACGTGTATGAAATCAGGATCGATTTATTTTAGAATGTCTTAGGTTTCCACACCACTAAATCACACCACCAAGGTAAATGCTAGTAAAAACAATCAGTGTTATTGTGCTTAGAGTATTGTACTCAAAATGAATGTGAAGAAAAAAAATAGCCGGCAGTGGGAATCGATCTCGGGATCCTTTAGGTGACAGGCGAAGGGGTTAACCGCGTTGTACACGTGGGGGAAATTTTTTAGTATATATCATAACATATCGTGCGTTATAATTACAAAAAATTCAAAAAACAGTTACTTACAATGAGGTTCACTGTCAAACATCAACGGATTTAGACTGATAAAATAGTGCTTGATAACATGCATACATTTTTGGAATTATTTGAGACATTTTCGTGTTTACGTGTAAAACCAATGACGACGTCAAAATTCAGTATCTTGGCCGCCGCCCCACCCCCCCCTTGCAAGAGCTAGACACTTGTATAATGATATCAATATCACAATATACTCCCCTTTGGATCATGCATTGTTCTGGTAAATTTGATTCTGGTTAAGGTTCGATTTATTTGATAAAGACTTAGGGGAACTTAGAACTTGTGGACCCTTATTCCAAATACCTCCCGTGTAAGAAAACGAAGCGTGTTTTGAGGTTTGTCATGTTGAACTACAAAATATCATATCCAGTCATTAAGGTCTTTGACTGGACTATTGGTTCATTTGGCTTACTTTTACGATTTATTTATAAAGTTCAAGGGGAAATTTAGAGATTGTGGTCCCTTTATTTTAAAATACCCACCTGGCGTGGCTCCTGCAGCACCACCAGCAGCATGAGCTGGACCTACTCCGGCATCTATATTATCATTTTGAAATACAAAAGCAATCATATCCAGTTATTAACCTTCAATCATTAATAAAACACACTTCTAGAATATCAGCTGTTATTGGTTCATTTGCATTCAAACGTGTATGAAATCAGGATCGATTTATTTTACAAATCTTAGGGAACTTAGAACTTGTGGACCCTTATTCAAAATACCTTCCGTTTAAGAAAACGAAGCGTGCTTTGAGGTTTGTCATGTTAAACTACAAAAATATCATATCCAGTCATTAAGGTCTTTGACTCGATTAGCCTCAGCCCACCCCACCCCCATTTTCTTCATCAAAAATGAGATATTGGTGTCAAAATAGCTTGTATTTTTCTCATTCCCTCAATAAAATTTAACGCACGAGATATATTTCGTTAAGATGGTGTGAACAAACATAAAATGTAGTGAATTGTGGTAACCACACCGGAAGTGATTAATATCGGCCATTGTAATGTACGTTTTTGCTTCACATATCAAAACCGCTGGAGCAACACAAATTCAAAGTTGGGAAATATATTGTTTTAACTGTAGGTCTCAATGCAAGATAGAAAACAGAACATGAAAAATCGGACCACGCCCCTTCAACCTCTGATTAATGAAAGTTTTCGAATATCAGCTGTGTATGAATTGTTTTCGAATTATTTTAAAAAGTCTTAGGGGGAAACTTAGAACTTGTGGACCAGCCTAGGGCGGAGCTTTGTAAGAAAACGAAGCATGCTTTCATATTTGTCATGTAGTGGCACGGTGGCGCAGCGTTACGGGATCTACCTTGCAATTGGTGGATTGTGAGTTAGTTCAAGCCCCGGCCGCGGTGCCATCGTGTTGTGCTCTTGGCCAAGGTTCTTTAATTACCTTACATGCCTCTCTCTACCCAGGGGTGATATGGAACATTCAAATCGGACGGACCCCCTTTAGCCTCTGATTAATGAAACACACTTATCGAATATCAGCTGCCATTGGTTCATTTGCATTGAAACGTGTATGAAGTGTTTTCGATTTATTTTAAAAAGTCTTAAGGGGAATTTAGAGCTTGTGGATCCTTTATTCAAAACACCTACCGTTTTCTGGTGCCACTGGGAGCACTTCAGCAGCCTCGGGCAGAGCTGTGTAAGAAAACGAAGCGTGCTTTGATATTTGTCATTTTGACCTAGCAAACACAAAAACGTTTAAAAACGTTTTAAATAAGTTATATTTTGGCTTTTGGTTTAGGTAAAACGTTTTAATAACATTAAAATGTCGGGTTATATAAAGGTCATGATAACGTTTTAAAACGTTTTGTATGGAAACTTACTACAACAATGTTATTGTAAACTATTTTTGCAAACATTTTGTCAAATATTGTGTCAATACTTAAATAACATTATGTTAAAATATTTGAACCCAGCAAACACAGAAATGTTCTTAAAATGTTTTTTTTTTTTTTTTTTAATAACATTTAAATGACGGGTTATTTAAAGGTCATGAAAACGTTTTTTAAACGTTATTGAAAATATTTTGGGCAAACATTTTTCGCAAAATATTTTTTCAACCCCAAAATAACATTCTGCTTAGAATGTTTTGTATCAAGTTTTCAAGAATGTTTTTGGAATGTTATTAAAACGTTTTTATACCCTTTATATAACCCGACATTTAAACGTTTTCTGTAAAACATTTTTGTTTGCTGAGCAGTAGATTATCAAAAATGTTTTTTAAGGTTATGAAAACGTTTTATACTCTTAATATACCCTTTATATAACCCGACATTTAAACGTTTTCTGACAACCTTTTATAACCTTTTGCGAATGATGTCGAAAACGTTTTGTGTTTGCTGGGGTATTACAACTAAAGCTAACTAAGTCATATCCAGCCAAGGAAGATTTTAACCACAGCTATAACTAGTTCCTGGTACATGCAAGTTCCCATTGAACATGCACACAACATGCACAAGGGAGATCTTTTCATTAGCAATATCTCTCAAGCTCTTAGGTTTTTGATGCTATTTATGGTCTTATGTACATTTGTATACTCATTATAAATGATCAAAAATTAAGAGCTCATGAAAAAGGAAAACAAATTAGGGTAATGAAGTTTGAAATGAAAAATGGGAACCAGTCATATCAGTTCCCGATAGATGCATATAAATCCATTAGAGTGTGAAATTTGTAATTATCCAGTTATTAAGGGATGGGGTATGAACGTTTGGACAGTATTTATTGTGAGCACATCAGACATATCGAATTGCATTCTGAATACGAAAAATGTCCTTCTGATATCAAATAATTTTGATTTTTTGAAATTTGCAATGTAATACACATTTTATGGCAAATCATTAAAATTGACATTTTGATATTTAACAGTACTCGAAGTAAACTTTATAAATCTGATGATTTATACTTAAAGTGCATGTAGGTGGAATGAAAAGCCGACGATCAATTGAAAATTTTGACCTTTCGTATTGAAGATATGGATTTTTTTTGGGAAAAAATCCATATCTTCAATATGAAAGGTCAAAATTTTCAATTGATCGTCGACTTTTCCTCCCAACGACATACACTTTAATTTTCGATTTATTTTAAAAAGCTTGTGGATCCTTTCTTCAAAATACATACCGTTTTCTGCTACAGGTGGGGGCAGTAACTGTTCTATTTGACCAGCATCGGGCACAGCTGTGTACGAAAAACGAAGCGTGCTTTGATATTTGTCATTTGAACTACAACACAATCATATCCAGTCAAAGAAGATTTTCACCACAGCTAAAACTAGTTCATTGTGCATGCAAGTTCCCATTGAATATGTACACAAGGGAGACCTTTTTTAAGCAATATGTGACCGTACAGCACGAATGAGCCGTAAATTCCATAAATTGTATTCTGAGTTAGAGTGTAAAATGTGCATGAAAGTCGTATTCATCGGTACCTCTAGCTGGTGCGACATCTATCAGGTATGTTTAACCAGCCCCGGGAAACCAACAATTAACAATGCATGAGAGAACTTTCTTGAACCTCGTTGACTTGGGGGTGATTTGAAATGACCGCCAATTATGACTGTTTGATATTTATTGCCAGCAATGTGGAAAAAGAGACACACGTAGAAACGAAAAAAAACTACCATTTTGTTGAAGGAGCAAAGTTCAACAAACCATAACCCCGCTTCTGGATATCGTTTGAAGTCAAATTATATACCATTTTAAAGCTTATGATGTCTATTTTCTCAACATGAAATAAAACAAAATTGACTGGGAGGAATTTACGGCTCATTCGCCGCGTACGGTCACATATCACTCGAGCTCTTGGGTTTTTGATGTTATTTATGGTCTCAAGTTCTCAAGTGTTTAAATATTAAGAGTTCGTGACATTTAAAGTAAGACAAACTAGGGTTATGAAGTTTGAAATGAAAAATGGGAACCAGTCATATCAGTTTCCGATAGATACACAAAATTAGGGGATTAATGCAAAGTAACACCATGAAGATTTTAATGGGATACGTAATGCAAACAATATGCACTTTCAAACATTGCTTAGTGTATTGTGGTTTTTGAAATATGTGTCGTTTTATGAAAATGTTTAGTTTTTACATCTTAACTCAAGAACCACAAGATATTTGAATTCATTGTCAAGCCCGCTTCAAAATAATCGCAACACCACAATTCAACCAATTCACAACAGCAAACTAAATTTAGATAAGTGACCACGGTTGTTTGATGACATGTAAAACACAGTCATTTAAAAAAAGAAGTTGCACAATGATGGCGCTATTTAGCTTAAATCTTGTTTACATCTTTACAAGGGGTAGCAACTTGTATAATGATATTAGAACATCAGCAAACAGAATATCTTCTTTGGTATCCAGTCATTACTCTCTAATTAATGAAACACACTTATCAGATATCATCATCTTTTGGTTTATTTGCATTGAAACGTGTATGAAACTTTTCAGATTAATTTAGAAAAACTTTTAGGTAGAACTTAGAGCTTTTGGACCCTTTATTTTAAAATACTCACCCCCTTCTGCACCAGCAGCAGGAGCTGGGTTTCCTGCGGAATCTATATCATCATTTTGAAATACAAAAGTAATCATAGTACCCAGTCATTAACCTTCAATCATTAATAAAACACACTTTTCGACTATCAGCTACTACTGGTTTAAAACGTGTATGGATTTATATCAGATATTTTGTAGAATACGATTTTGTTGACGTTCAAATGAAAAAAAAAATGAATCCATTTGCAGTTTTGTTTATCACAACATACTTCCCTTTGGTTCATGCATTGTTCTGGTAAAGTAAATAAAACGGTGCGTGCATTGACATATGGCATTTGAACCAGAACAAACTCATATCCAGTTATTGACATAATATTATAATCAGAATATCAGCTGCTATTGGTTCATTTGCATTCAAACGTGTATGAAATCAGGTTTGATTTATTTTACAAAGTCTTAGGGGGAACTTAGAACTTGTGGACCCTTATTCAAAATACCTCCCGTGTAAGAAAACGAAGCGCGCTTTGATGTTTGTCATTTTGTCATGGTTTGGTCCCCCATTTTCTACATCAACGATGAAATATTGATGTCAGAAGAAAGCTCGTATTTTTCTTATTACCCCACTAAAATTTAACGCACGAGACATATTTCGTTAAGATGGTGTGAAAAAAACATAAAATGTAGTAATTGTGGTAACCACACCGGAAGTGCTTAATATCGGCCATTGTAATACACGTTTTTGCTTCATAAACTTATATCAAAACCGCTGAGCAACACAAATTCAAAGTTGGGAAATATATTGTTTTAATTGTAGGTCTCAATGCAAGATAGAAAACAGAACATGAAAAATCGGACCACGCGCCTTTAACTTCTGATTAACATGATAAATGAAACTCACTTATCGAATATCGGCTGCCATTGGTTCATTTGGTTCACTTTTATGATTTATTAAAAAAAAGTCCAGGGGGAATTTAGAGGTTGTGGACCCTTTATTTTAAAATACCCACCTGCTTCTGCAGCAGCAGCAGCTTGGCCTGTTGCGGCATCTATATTATCATTTTGAAATACACAAGTAACTAGACTTAGCTGTGGTCTAAGACCACGAACACAGCCGTGTTGTGACCCCTTAATGACCTTTGACCCCAAAATATATGAAAACGCCCATAGACATTGGCTAATGTCAACGCATGTGTGCACGTGGCATCACTTTGCCATGTTACTTGTGGCAGAAGGGGCATTTTGAAGGTTTTTCGTCTCAGACCGGAAGTAACCCCTTAATGACATTTGACCCCAAATAAAAAAAATACCACATATGAATTGGGTAACCACAATTCATGTGTGAACATACCGTTACTGTCCTATGTTTTTCTTAGCAAATAAAAAATAATTCAATTAAAAAATGCAATTTTCATTGTCTAAATTCGGGATTAATGCAAAGTAACACCTTTGAATGATTTGAATGTGATACGGATTGCAAAGCATGTACTTTTAAACAATACTTAGTGTATTGTGGTCATTTTATGAAAATGTTTAGTTTTGACTCTGTTTACATCATAACTCAAGAACCACAAGATATTTGAATTCTTTGTCAAGCACGTATCAAAATAATCGCGATACTTTTTGTCAGACGTCATAAATCACATGCTCACAGGATTCGACCAATTCGCAAAAGCAAACTACTGGCCTTAATTATATAATCATATCCTGGCACATCTGTGTATAAAAGATATGCCATGGTTTGGTTTGGCTTACAACGGTTAAATTTCACACAAGTGGCTGGTACAGCACATTGTGTATTATGGGATGCGGTGAAAATCTTATCTGGTATCATTTTTATCAAATGTCACCTACTATTGCTTCATTTGCATTGAAATGTGTATGAAACTTTTCCGATTTATTCAAAAACGGTCCAAGGGGGAAAGAGCTTTTGGACCCATTATTTATAATACTCACCTGCTGGGCCTTCTGCTACAGCAGCATTAGCAGCTTGGTCTGTTGCGGCATCAGTATTATCATTTTGAAATACAAAAAAAATCATATCCAGTTATTAACCTTCAATCATTAATTAAACACACTTTTCAAATATCAGCTGCTATTGGTTCATTTGTATTAAAACATATATGAAATCAGGATCGATTTATTTTGAAATGTCTTAGGTTTCCACACCACTAAAGCACAAGGTAAATGCTAGTAAAAACAATCAGTGTTATTGTGCTTAGAATATTGTACTCAAAATGAATGTGAAGAGAAAAAAAATAGCCGGGAGTGGGAATCGATCTCGGGATCCTTTAGGTGACAGGCGAAGGGGTTAACCGCGTTGTACACGTGGGGGAAATTTTTTAGTATATATCATAACATATCGTGCGTTATAATTACAAAAAATAAAATAAAAACAGTACTTACAATGAGGTTCACTGTCAAACATCAACGGATTTAGACTGATAAAATAGTGCTTGATAAAGCTTTGATAACATGCATACATTTTTGGAATTATTTGAGACATTTTCATGTTTACGTGTAAAACCAATGACGACGTCAAAATTCAGTCAATCTTGGCCGCCCCCCCTGCAAGAGCTAGACACTTGTATAATGATATCACAATATACTCCCCTTTGGATCATGCATTGTTCTGGTAAATTTTATTCTGGTTAAGGTTCGATTTATTTTATAAAGACTTAGGGGAACTTAGAATTTGTGGACCCTTATTCCAAAACCTCCCGTGTAAGAAAACGAAGCTTGTTTTGAGGTTTGTCATGTTGAACTACAAAAATATCATATCCAGTCATTAAGGTCTTTGACTGGATCAGCCTCAGCCCAGCAGCAGCAGCATCAGCTGGGCCTGCTCCGGCATCTATATTATCATTTTGAAATACAAAAGCAATCATATCCAGTCATTAACCTTCATTCATTAATAAAACACACTTTTCGTATATCAGCTACTTTTGGTTCATTTGCATTAAAACGTGTATGAAATCAGGTTCGATTTATTTTACAAAATGTTAGGGGGAACCTAGAACTTATGGACCCTTATTCAAAATACCTCTCGTGTAAGAAAACGAATCGTGCTTTGATGTTTGTCATTTTGAACTACAAAAATATCATATCCAGTGATTAAGGTCTTTGACTCGATCAGCCTCAACCCCTCCTCATTTTCTTCATCAAAAAAGAGATATTGATGTCAGAAGAAAGCTCGTATTTTTCTCATTACCCCAGTAAAATTTAACGCACGAGATATATTTCGTTAAGATAGTGTGAACAAACATAAAATGTAGTGAACTGTGGTAACCACACCGGAAGTGCTTAATATCGGGCATTGTAATACACGTTTTTGCTTCACATATCAAAACCGCTGGAGCAACACAAATTCAAAGTTGGGAAATATATTGTTTTAATAGTAGGTCTCAATGCAAGATAGAAAACAGAACATGAAAAATGATTAATGAAACTCATTTATCGAATATCGGTTGCCATTGGTTTATTTGGTTCACTTTTATGATTTATTTTTAAAAAAAGTCCAAGGGGGAATTTAGAGGTTGTGGACCCTTTATTTTAAAATACCCACCTGGCGTGGCTTCTCCAGCAGCAGCAGCAGCAGCAACTGGGTCTGTTGCGGCATCTATATTATCATTTTAAAATACTATTATTCAAAATGCTCACCTCCCGCGGCTCCTGTAGCAGCATCAGCAGCAGCTGGGCCTGGTGCGGCATCTATATTATCATTTTGAAATTCAAAAGCAATCACATATCCCGTTACTAACCTTTAATCATTAATAAAACACACTTTTCGAATATCAGCTACTATTGGTTCATTTGCATTAAAACATGTATGGATTTATTTCAGATATTTTTATTTTGTTGACGTTCAAATTAGAAATATCAATCCATTTGCAGTTTTATTTTTGGTAATCATGCATCACAACACACTCCCCTGGGTCATGCATTATTCTGGTAAAGTAAATAAAACTTTGCTTGCGTTGACATTTGAACCAAAACAAACTCATATCTAGTTATTAACATAGGCCTGTATATAATCACAGCAATTAAAATATTGAAACTTCTTGGTTGAAACGTTTTCCGGAGCTTAAGAGAGTAGGCATACATAGTGAAAATTAATTCAAAAGAAAGCCATTTTTCCAAAATTAACAACGATAGAATGTTCATAACGTTTACACACCTCCAGCGGCACCCGCGGCACCTCCAGCGGTACCTTCCGTGGCACCTTCCGTGGCACCTCCACGGCAACCCAAGCCGTAATTCCAAAATGATAGAATATTCAAATTGTTTGCACGCCATTTAAATTATTTTTTAGATGATCTCAAAACATAGGCGTAGATTTGTCCCCCCAATATTTTGCCAGGGGATGGTCCATACAATCACCCCCCATGTTGACAGTGAATATGGGTTTCTGACCAAATTAACCTCATATTTGCCCATTTTATTCCAATTTTGCACAATATTTCATCAGTTTAGCTTCAAAATAGCAAAATGTTGTACCATATACTTATTATGTCGCCAAAAGGTGCTGGATTCACTATACTTTAAGATTTTTACCCAACCCCATCCCCCCCCCCAATGTCAAAAAGAAATCTACGCCACTGTCTCAAAATGCCATTTAAAGGTATTAA
This sequence comes from Amphiura filiformis, assembly GCF_039555335.1. NCBI lineage: Eukaryota > Metazoa > Echinodermata > Ophiuroidea > Amphilepidida > Amphiuridae > Amphiura > Amphiura filiformis. Next base: position 19,550,597 of record NC_092638.1, read on the forward strand.
AAGATACATACCTTGCGCAGATGCTGCAGCTGCAGGGTTGGGTTGGTTACCTGTGTAATAAAACATCACGTGCTTTGGTATTTGTCATTTTGAACTACAAAAATATCATATCCAGTCATTAAGGTCAGCTTGACCCGATCAGCCTCAGCCCCATTTTGCTTCATCAAAACTGAAATTGTGGTGTCAGAAGAAAGCTCCTATTTTGTTCATTACCCCAGTAAAATTTTACACCTGAGATATATTAAGATGGTGTGCACAAACAAAATGTAGTGAATTGTGGTAACCCCGCAAGTGTTTACTATATATATGGGCCATTGTTATACACATTTTTGCTTTTCATATCAAAACTGCTGCACAACTCAAAGTTAGGAAACATAATTTGTTTTAATCTTAGGTCTCAATATTTTTAAGCTAGAAAATAGAACAGTAGAAATCGGACCACGTCCCTTTAATCTCTGATTAGGCCTACAAAGTGAAAAATAAATGTGACCAGCTCCAACAAGTCGCCAGGCATGTTTTTAAGTTACAGGCCTTTAAAGATGTACATAAAAATTAAATTTTGGAATTCTTACTTTCACGGTATTTGACTGTGGGACTGAGTGGACTTTCAAATCTCTGAAAGTACTTTTTAAAGATTTATTTAATCAATAATTAACAATTGAACCATGATATTCCCTATTCCATCCTATGTAAGGAAGGAAACTAATTAGCCCATTACACAGATTAGAACTTGGCAAAAATATCAATGTATCATTTACAAAATTATCCATATCTTGAAAAGTATTGATGTTATGTATATAATTTTGGTATCATTTAAAAGCTTATTTTCACGTGCTTACATTTTTATTCAAATCATGAAATGTCAAAAAGGTGATTTGTTCCTGGTTTCGCCAGAACGGGTCACAAATTCAAAAGAACCCCATATTATATGAAACACATTTTAAAAAGTGATCACGTTTAAGATGCGTCACAAAACAATGCTACTTTTTAATAGATATGTTTTACATGCCTAGTCCGGGGAAACTTTTGCAATAGCATCAGGGATAGCTGCATTTCCTGCTTTGATAATTTGAACTATATTTGTCATTTTTAACTACATGCAACAAAACCATGTGCAGTCTGATTAATGAAATAAAAAACACACTTTTTGATATCAACTGCTATTGTTTTAATAGCCGCACAGATCAAACATATTATTGTAATGTAAGCTAGAAAACAGAACATTAAAATCGGACCATGCCTCTTTAACCTCTGGTTATCGAATATCGGCTGTTATTCGTTCATTTGATTTAAAACGTATACGAAATTTGTTTTCGATTTATTTTATAAAGTCTTAGGGGGGAAGTAAGAACTTGTGGGGGATCCTTTGTTCAAAATACCTACCGTTTTCTGATCCAGCTTTTGCTTGAGGACCATCGGACGGGTTTTCAACAGGAGCTGTGTAAGAAAAAAATACAGTCATTAACTCTGATTAACCCTAACTCTGTAAAATCTCACAAAATCTTACAAAGTAAAACCACCAGTATTTTTTCCGTACATACTTTTTTATTTTTCCCTTTTTTCTTATTTAACTCGGAATAAAGCAAAATGGACTGGGGATAAAATCTGAAAATTAACTGATTTTACAGAGTTTTCAAAACGCTGTAATTTTGCCGCCACTGGTGAAACATGCCTGCTTAGGCACGTGTTCCATCAAGACCACTGCACTCAACTGTAAATTTGGCCAAGGTATCGTAATGCACTTTTAAAAGACGGACTGTGTGGAGTTGACCTGGTGACTCGATCAATTTATTTGCATATAGGGATGGGTCAAGAAAATCAAGATAGCCAAGTTTCAGCACTCTTTTGTCCAGCCAAACACTGCTTTATAAGGAAGGAACATCCATTTTGACAAGCTGATTTTATTTTGATTCGAGTGTAATTGTATACAGTTCAGTATAGACTGTTTTGCTGAGTGATTTGCAAATTAATAATCATCAACATAATTTCAGTAAATATGCCTAAAAAGGCTTCTGAATTGCAGCCAGTTTTATCAGAATGGTCAACTGCAGATCCGTCGGATAACGCTTTTTCAATGGGAAATGAACTTTGCTGCTTGGATGATCTGATGTCACTATGAGGTTAGCATTTATTCCGTATTGAAAAGTGTGTTCCGACGGATCTTCACTCGACCGGCCTCTTATATTATGATACAAAATAATTCACATGACCTTGACATTTAAAAAAAAATTGATTCAGTAATGTCTCATTTTAAGATGGCTGCCAATTTACCAAGACAGCCGCCAAAAATGTAAACCTCATATTTTTATATAATTTCATAATGTACTATAAAGTGGAATGAAAATGTTGGCAATTTTGAAATTCAAGATAGCTGGCTAAACCAAATAAACCAATTTTATTACTCATGTTTTCATTGGTTTCATTGCCCATGAAAACATGGGTTTAGCCCCTGTAATCAAGCTTTAGGTGTTTCAGCAACTGAGATATATGGCAAAAACGATTTTGAATGGTGGTCATTTTGAAATGCAAGATAGGTGCCTAAACCATGTCCACCGAAAGAACCAATGTTATTGTTACTGGTCTAATTGGATTCCTTGTCCCTGAAGCAATGGGTTATGAGTTATGGTAAAAAAAATAGTGTTTTTTGATGTCATAATTCAAAATGGCCGTCACCATACCAAGATGGCCGCCAAAAACACATTTTGTACTGAATGGAAAAATGTGGTTTGCAAAAATCTACCCAAAACTCCCATTCAATTACATAAAGGTATGTATATAGGGTCCACAACTTATAAGTTCTCCCCTAAATACTTTTTTAAATAAATCGAAAAACATTTGACGAAATGCAAACCTGTAAAAAGATATGGGTAGCCTTATTTGTTTTACATATGTGGACCACATTTTAGCGTCACACGTCATTGCGTTCAGTCACAGTGGTTCATTATGTGAAAAAAGAGACCGTTTTAAACAGTGTTAAAAGTTGCATCTGTGTCCATAGGACTCAATTCTCAAACAATACATTAGGCCAGGGATATTCATGTGTTTGTAAAAGAAAACTTATTTGGTATTTTTCTTCTTCTTTTTCAAAAGCAATGCAGGTTTTTAATTATGTTCTTTTTAATGATAAATGGCTGAGATGGAAGGGATATGTTAAAAATGAGATTGACCACCTTATCAATGAAACCACAACACTGCAAGAGATAACCCGAGCAATCCAACATGTATTGAACAACATGGACCAGCAACGGGTCCGGAATTTAAAAAACAGCATGCGGCGACTTTGCAATGCACTTGTCAACAGTGTAAGAGGACACATCCCCTACTAAACATCTAGAATTTAAGTTTTATTTCCAATACAATCACATGGACAGGCCTAACATACTGTTTTGTTTGCCAATTGACTCCTATGGACTCAGGTGCAACTTTTAAAACTGACCAAACGCAATGATGTGTGACACTACAAATTGGCCCAGATTTGTAAAACAAATAAGGTTACTCATAACTTTTTACAATTTTACATTTCGTTAAATAAGTTTCGATTTATTTCAAAAAGCATTAGGGGGAACTTATAAGTTGTGCACCCTATATATACTAGTAACCGTCGAAATACCCGGGATCAAATGACCAAATGTGTGATCCGTTGCAGTTATCATTATCTCGACCCGTTTCAGCATTAAAATTTTGGCGTGCCCCAGTAAACACTAAACGTTATCAAAACGTTTTAAAGACAGGAAATATTTTAGGTTTTTGGTTTTGGTAAAAACGTTTTAATAACATTAAAATATCGGGTATAAAGGTCACGAAAACGTTTTAAAATGCTATGTATAAAACACACTACACAGCTATTTTTTTAAGTGTTTTCAATATGTTAAATTGTAAAATATTGTTGCCAACATTTTTTGCCAAATATTTTGTCAATTTTTATATGATAGAATATTTGCAGGAGGTTATCAAAATGTTTTAAAATGTTATGAAAACGTTTTATACCCTTTATATAACCCGACATTTAAACGTTTTCTGACAACCTTTTCTAACCTTTGGCGAATGATGTCGAAAACGTTTTGTGTTTGCTGGGACATCACACGTCCCGGTAAATAGCAGGCAGTTTATAGACGCTTTTGCAATTTTGCCCACCTTGGAAATTTTGTCCACTAATAACTATTGACACTAAGACAGCGCTCGAGCACTGATACATCAAAACCAAAGTTACACATAAAACATGTAAAATATATGGACATTTTATTTTCAGGCCGGACAGGTTAGGAACAACATGTCCTGTTGCTTTTGGCTGAATTTTACATACTGGTCATGCACCTTTTAAATTTTTTGTTATAAGATTAGAAGCACATCAAAATAAAATTAATGTTATACTTAAGGGATGGAGTATGAGCGTTTCCCGGGAGCGTTTGGACAGTATTTTTTGTGGGAAATAAGAGCACTCAGACATGTCGAATTGCATTCTGAATACGAAGAATGTCCTTCTGATATCAAATGTTTTATGGCAAATGATTAAAAATTGATATTTTTGATATTTAACAGTCCTCGAAGTAAACTTTATAAATCGGATAATATGCACTTAAATTGTAATTTGTATGTAGCTGGAATAAAAAGCCGACGATCAATTCAAAATTTCAATTCAATTCTTCAATATGAAAGGTCAAAATTGTCAATTGATCGTCGGCTTTTGCTTCCAGCACATACACTTTAAGTGCATATCATTAAATTTATAAAGTTTACTTCGAGGACTGTTATATATCAAAAAATTTAGAAATATCAAATTTTAATAATTTGTCATAAAATTTGTATTATATCGCGAATTTCAAAAATTCAAAATTAGTTGATATCAGAAGGAAGGGCATTCTTCGTATTCAGAATGTAATTCGATATGCCTAATGTGTTCCTATGTCCCACAAAAATACTATCAAAACGCTCATTCCAGAACCCTTAAAAGTAGTACCTACCTGCCAAAGATGCCATTACACACGATGCTATCAGCATCAACATCATCAGATGTGGTTTCGCCATTATGCTCATACAAAGAGTGTAAAAATAGTTGTTGTGGAATGAAGTGATTTCAGGCTGCAACTAATACCTTTGATGTCGTTTTCGAAATAATGACTGAATATCGGTACAGAATGATTATTTGTGAATAAAAAAGTAATCGTCAGCTGCGAACCTATCGATTCCATCGTTAGTTTCACACTTTCCTCCATTCTTTCACTTGTGAAAATAAACACCTTTTACATTGACGTGATTTATCATAATAATTCGTATCGACGCATTTGCCATTTGTAAAAGAATATCACCATTATACACTAATTCATTGCAATTTGTTTAAATACAATTAAACTATTAGTGTTATAAATCTTTCTGTAGATCTTGACCTGTTTATTTTATGGTAGAATTGCTATAATAATGATAATAAGCTAAATATTTCTAAAATAAAGAGTAAAAACATGCTTCACACAGTCATGATCTGTTGCATCCCATTATTGTCGCTCTGCACCGGGGGGGGGGGTCTCTAGCATTTTCTGGGTACCCTGGAGGTAACCTCTACCGGGACTAGTTTTTTAGTACAAATATACCCATAACGGGACCAGATTTCTATAAAAACACACCGCTAGCTGGACCAGATTTTATACAAACATACCCCTAACTGCTGACGGGACTAGTTTTGGCGAGTCCCCCTATAAGACCAAGTGCACAAATATGTACAAGAAATGACTTTTCATTAGATTAGACTAGATGAGACTAGAAGAGGTGAATTTGATATCCCTATATCGGGACCAGAAGGGGCTACAGTGAATTTTATCAAAGTATTCTAGCCTTTTCTCTAGAATACTTTGATTTGATACGGTTGCTCTTTGTGAGAGTCCCGAGACTAGTGCCAGTTTCCTTTTTCGGATCGAGCATGGGTACCCGAATTCAAGTACCCCCGGGCGCTCTGCACTATTTAAATACCCACCCTATCCCTGGAAATGTGGGGCACTGGTTTTGATTGTAATCTGGGTAGCTAGGGACGGTGCGCCCCAGGGGTAGGGGAATGCAGCGTATTGCAATCTCAGTCCCGACACTGCAACCCGGGAGATTGGATGGTCATTGTAGAAACAATTGTATTGGGGCATGTAATGAGCTGTAATGCATACAAGGGTCAGGGAATATGTTTAAATGTAATTCTATGTAAAAACTATGTTACGAGTCGTACTTGACTCAAGGCCAAAATCACCTTTTACCCGAACTCACACGAATGCACAACACAAATACACTGTTTACTTAAGCTAACAAAATCTAAATCTTTAATTGAAAGCACGTTATGATTGGTACAATATTTTACAACAAGTGCACATACTCAAATATAATCACTCTTTATCTATTTAGTACTTAGCCAGCATTCTTCTTCTTGTTGATCATAAAGTTGTTGCAATGTTCTGGACGACTGATGTAATATCCTTATTCACTTGTCCTTTCACACAATATCTTCAGGAAGCAGGACTGCGATGCAGTTGTCCCCACTTATTTTGACAGTTGCGTTGAATCAAAACACCAGACTTCAGCAAGTCGACAGAAGAATATATATTCCTTTCTTGGAAGTACGTTCTTGGACGTATTCTAGATCTTCTCCGACAACACTGGCAAATAGTAGTACTTTGACTACATAAAATATTTCTGGTTTGCAATTTCCTTTCTTTGAAGGAATTGGACTGTAAGCATATTAGCTAGCTAGCCCAGATCAACACTATCAACTGTGACAATAATTGTGTTTACATTTTCTTATATATCAAGCAGGGGAAAATCCCAAATATTAATAGACAAATGTGATCTTGGAAATTCCCAAGCCTTAATTATAGCATTAACCTTTCTCATTACATCACTTCCTGAGGGGAATCCCCTGACATCACTTCCTGAGGGGAATCCGTGACATCATCTTTACTTTTTACAATCTCAGGGGTTTCCAAATATTCCAAATTAGATATGATTCAACTTGTTTTGTTCAATTTGAGAGGGGAATTCCCCCAAAATGTCATCACTCATGTAACTTTGTAAACAAAGATAAATAATCAAATTAAATTATTCAGGGCACATCACAACTAGATACTTCTATTCCAACTTAGGATACAAAAGGATGCCAGTGTGTCACACTAACATCTATTGTTTACTTCGTGTATTTATTTCTTTTTACCCCAAAACGTTTTTGACATCATTCGCAAAAGGTTAGAAAAGGTTGCCAGAAAACGTTTAAAGATCGGGTTATATAAAGGACATATAAAGGGTACAAAACGTTTTCATAACATTCAAAAACATTTGTTGATAACCTAATGCAAAGATTCTAACATAATATTATTAAAGTGTGAACAAAATATTTGGCAAAAAATGTTTGTAAAAAATATTTTTACAATAACATTTTGAAAACATTTAAAAAATATTGTTGTAGTGTGTTTATAAAATTATAACATGTTTAAAACGTTTCAAAAACATTTTTGTGTTTGCTGAAATGTCACATTTTGATTTAGTTTGAAAATTACAAGATCCATATCATTTCCACAGATTTCGCAGTTTTGCATTCTAAATTATAAAATTATAGTATTTTTTCCATAATAAAAAATTACAAAATAAATAAATGCGCTTAGCAAACATCCACATGGAGCTATATACAAAAACGATCAGACTTGTAACGAGTCGAGTCGAGACATTCAAATAACTCAGACTCGAACTTCATGACTCGAGTCTCAAGCCTGCATGACTTGACTCGAGTCTCAAGCCTGCATGACTTGACTCGAGTCTCAAGCCTGCATGACTTGACTCGAGTCTCAAGCCTGCATGACTTGACTCGAGTCTCAACACTCCAATGAATTCAGCATCGAAGTGGTTACGTAATCCTCTTGGTTACCGGATCACGCTATTTTGGTATGCCTTCGAGTGCCATATACTTTGTGTGGTGATTGTTTTGATCGTGGTTCATTACTCAAGAGCGTGATCCCGTTGACATAGTAACATTACGTAACTTTGATACTGAATTGACTCCAGGCTATAGCATGTTCTGTATAATTAGACTCTCTTCTTTCACGGGGCCGTGAATAAACAAACATTCATAACAAAACAAACGCTTATTATCTAGGCTTAAAGCAGTCAAGTTAGCGGGTTGCGGGTTCGAATCCTGGCGTTGGCTTAGTATGCTCTCGTGGAAAAATTGAGACAAGCAACTCACTGCTAATTGTCTTGTTGTAAACCGTACGAAACTCAGGGAGCTGAACCTGGACCCTGGTTGCGAAGGTCAATTTGTGGAATGTCTAGGGTGCAGTGCGCTCTTGCAGCTGCAAATTAAGTCCCTGTGTTGTTGTTAATAGGTCTGTCACACTACGACGGACTTGATCAACGTACATCACCGAATACAAAAATATTTTATTCGGTGGAAAAATCACCAGTCCGGCAGAAGATTCGGTGGGATTTTGGGTCCGATTCCCGTTCGTCTCTAGATGCGTTGTGGCCGCTAATAATCCTGCAGGCGTCTTATATCCGATCGTTCAACGTCCGACAAATGACCGGATTTGGGGTCCGATTCCCGTTCGTTTCTCTATGCGTTGTGGCCGCTAATAATCCTGCAGGCGTCTTATATTCGATCGTTTCGACAAATCGTGGGGTCAACGTCCGACAAATGACTGGATTTGGGGGTCCGATTCCCGTTCGTCTCTCTATGCGTTGTGGCCGCTAATAATCCTGCAGGCGTTTTATATTCAATCGTTCAACGTCCGACAAATGACCGGCGAATCCGTCGCATGTGGCACCAACAGGGACGTCCACCCTATCAGAAAAGTGGGGGAGGAGAGGGTGTTTGAGAGGGTTTTTGACCCCTTAGAGGCAGTGACGTAGCAAGCACTTTTTCAGAGGGTGAACAAAGTGGGGAAAGACGACTTTTAAGGGGGAAAACTTTGACGAAAATGGCCAAATATTGGCTCATAAGTACAAAAGGGCTACAAATCTGATATATCAGGGCAACCAGCGTCCGGAGGCAATAGAGGTGAGAAACCTTTGGACAATGAAGGCCCAATTGAAGCCATTTGTCATTTTTTGGATCAATTTTAGCACTATTATTGAGTACTATTTTAGTTTGAAACAGCCGCAAATTGGTGAAAGAAAGCCTAATTGAAGCCATTGAAAAGTTTTCACCATTATTGTATAATATAAAGAATTGTTTTAAAAATAACACGTGGATGTCCATAGCAGAAGCAAAAAGGAAGACTTGTCCATTTTTCAAAATGAAGGTCCAATTGAAGCCATTTGCATGGGGACTTTAGGGCCTATTTACATTATTAGGCCTAGGCCTATTGTGTAAAAATTTAGTTTTAAAAATGGAAAATTTGGAAAATTGTTTTTGGTGCATCATTTTTACACTATTATTGCAAAGAAGGCCCGAACTGAATTTGCAAAATTTAAAATGTTACACTGATCCACTGGCACTTAGATATAAGACTTCAGACTCGTAATTTCAGGTAAAGCATGCATGGATTGATATGTTAAAGTCAGTAATAGACCATCTTAAATACTGACTTTGGTGACAAAATGTCACGGGCCCTACATATCGACGGGCCGGCAGTAATTTTCACAGGCTTTTGGGCCAAGGAACCACATTTAAGCACTGCCTATAATAATTACAGGCCTATACTTAGGCTTACTACTATCCTGGGCCTACTCAATAACGTACAATTTAACCTTTTCCATGTTTTCTCTTCTTTTTTCTTTCTTGTCAATCACTAAAACTGGTACGAATTTGATATTGCGCCCTCTACCCTTCAGAAAGTGCCCCTCCCTCAATACTACTTACATGCATAGGCCTACTACTAAATTACGTGCAATTTAACTTTTTCTCTTCTCTTCTCTCTTCAATTTTTCTCATTTTCTTTTCTTTTTTCTCTCCTTCCCCCCGTTTTTCTACTTGTCAGTCACTAAAGTACTGGGGGAATATGATATTGCGTCACACACCCTTCAGAAAGTCCCTCCCCCCATCCCATGATCGATGCACATGTTCGCCATAGGCCTACATCCTTCACAAGCGCCTGCGAAACCTTGCAAACACCTGCGGTATATAAACGAAAGAATAACGAACAAACCCAGGGTATATATACAGAACAGTACGAACACACGTCGGACAACTTCCGAACATGTGTCTTCGGCACACTCAGTTCCAAGGTTTGTGCATGCACAAAACTTGAAACGTATTGTCGACGGACTAAACAAACATCACCTAACACGAAACGCATTTGGCGGATAATAGCAGGACATATGAAGAACATAAAACGAACATTGACGAACACTAACGGATTTGCTAAAATACCATCCGTTTCTTATACGGAAAACCGATCCGGTGTAGTGTGACACTAAGACGGTTTGTGTCAACGTACATCACCGAATGCAAAAATATGCTATCCGGTGGTGAAGGCCTCACAGGAACGTATTTGCAACGAACACGGGCCGAGTGCAACGAACAAAGAACGAACATGAACGAAAGAAGAGCGAACAAACTCCGGCAATATGCAGCACCATACGAACACACATCGGATAAATACCGAACATGTTTATTCGGTACACTCCGTTTCAAGTTTTGTGCATGCACAAAATTTGCCGACGGACTTAACGAACATCACCTAACACGAAACGCATTTGGCGGATGATAGCAGGACATAAAAAGAACATAAAACGATCATTGACGAACAACAACGGATTTACTAAAATACCATCCGTTTCTTGTACGGAAGACCTATCCGGTGTAGTGTGACAGACGCATAAAAGGTTTATGGAATGATGTGGGACCGTAGTGGTCAGCGACAACCTGTAAAGTGTGCTGAGGCTTGTGGATCAATGTCTAGGCGTTGTACCTGTGCGTAGCGCACTATAAATCACTGCACTTCTTTTTTTAAATATATTACATTAATTATATCAAATGATTGTCAAAACCTAAAATAATACATTTGCGGTTACAGGATGCCTGTGTTTTAAGATTGCTTTTAAAAGTATATAATGTTTCAGACTTTGGACATTATTTTCTAGTTCGTTCCAGCTCAAAGCACCTCTATGACAGACTGCGCATTTGTACCCTGTTCTTGGCAGGGAAATTATTACATTATTTTGACCTTGACAAAAAATATATCTGATAATGATGAAGGAGGGGCCTATATATGCTTCCCCTCGCATATATTAATTTGGGACTCGCATTGTCTTACGCCCTGCTAGGGTGAAGCAGATTTAAGTTGAGATTGCCCGAGTACCAACTGTGAACTCAGGTAGTGTAGGCCTATAGTGGTTAGACTCTGGACCGGTAATCCAGCGACCGGGGTTCAATCCCCGCTGAGTCCTGATTTTTTCCCAAACACGTCATTAAAAAATATACCTGTTATTATAAAATGAGGTGTAAAATGATTAATGATTTAGCTTATTGAACAATTTAATATGAGCCAAGTCACCACATGCATAAATGACAGCCATCCAGGATTTGAACCTGGGACCGTTGTATCACCGGACCGATACTCTGCCAATTGCGCTAATGAACAGTGATGTTATTATCAATAGGCTCTCAGTTCAATATACAATTTATAGGTTCTGTCTGTTAGTGGTTTCCAATCAAGTTCCGCGAGGACAACGTTTCCAGTTGTGTCCCATTTTACAAATATTTCTTCCATCCAGCCCTAGTGTTTTGATTAATTTGAAGTTTCTTTGAGACAGTAACAGCACAATTCTCCCGGGGGTACAATGTACATCTGTAAATGGGACTTTTTCATGATGCAGTCATGTCTACAGTAGAATTCATCTCGACCTTTGCAGGACTTAACCCCATTAAAAGCTATTAAACCAAGATAACACTCATTGAAACAGCTCAACTGATTAAATCGGATCTTCTCTGGTTGTGCACAAGTGACTGTTTTCATGTGCGATATCGCAATAAAGCTGGTATTCATAGCTTCAGTTGGGTAACCGATTATAAAGGAAACGAAAGGAAACAATGTTATATGTGGCTTTGTTCACGAAATCAGACAATGGCGTGCTTTTTGTAAACCAGCATTCTTGAAAATGAGCAACATAATGATTTTTGACTTAACACGGTTTGGAAATAATTTCTTCATATTTTTGGTGTTATCTGTCGTTTACATGTCCTTCCTAAAACACAAAAGTACGACCCTCTCCAAACACCTAAATTAGCTAAAAATTTAGGACATGTTACAAAACTATATTGTCTAGAATTTTAGAAGAGTACTTTTAATATTGGCCGGTTATTTTTCACACAGCGACGTTAACAGGCAATATACTATTACCTATAACATTAACTAAAACACCAAAGTACGAATATTTCCAAACATCTAAATTAGCTAAAAATTTAGGACATGTTAAAAACTATATTTTCTAGAACTTTAGAAGAGTACTTTTAATATTGGCCGGTTATTTTTCACACAGCGACGTTAACTAGTCATATCCCCATACTGTTAACGTAGGGCTATTTGTAGAGGTCACTCGTCAATGGGAAAGAGCACTGTGTATTGTGTATAGGAAAACGGACAGTAACTGCAGTATGTTCGGACTTAAAGTGAAATTATAATGCCACAGGGTTCGATTGATGGACCACTTGTTTTTCTTATTTACATAGCAATTTAACAGATGATACTGTGTTGTATATACTATGCCTTTAGTTCGCCTTATGATGACTTCAACGGCAAAGGGATTTTAAAATTCCCCGTATAAATGACCTGCTTTTACTGGAGCGAGCACTGTAGGATACCTCTGGAAGAGTACAACAGGTTCCTTATCATGGAATATATTAATGATGCTCTATAAATTATATTTAAAACAAAGGCAACAAAGTAATTTTAATACTGATAAAACCAAATATGCGGTATGTTAATAGCAATATAGGTTCCAGACAAAGACAAAATATCAATTAACATAAATGGTGTAAATTTAAAGAAAGTTAATAAATGCATACTTTTCATTTTATATAAAATTACACCGTATGTTTGTGAAAGAACATTGATTACATAACCAAGATGACTGTTTTATATTATCGTATTAAAAAAGATGCGAAAATTTGATCATAAAAACAAAATATATTGTTTGCAGCTGCACCTAAATAATCCATATCTTTAGCCCGCATAACAGTAACCATATCATTTTATTATTGATAAATCTTGTTAACGGATTCGTGGAAATTGGAAAACAAAGAAAGATATCAATAATATGAACACAAAACAAACATAATTATATTGTTCTTCTTTACAGTTACACCCAAACATTCATATATTTTAATGCCACATAATAGTAACCATATCATTTGATTACCGTTGACGGATTTGTGGAAAACAAAAACTCAAATATGTTTTCCTCCTGGATTAGTAGAATTTGTCATTATTGTAGACGCAGATATATTTGAAAAGAATATACTAATTCTTATGACCGCTTTGTTTATGTTAGGTTTTTTGTCGATCTATAAAAAATTATCTTTACATTTTCCTTTACCTTTCCCCACCATTATTAGAGGATGCACACGGTAAGAAAATCCAGTCCATTTCAAGAACACGTTTAATCCAAATGGCTAACAATGAATCGGAAGTACAGATTTCCTACAATTTTTATCCAAATTCGAAATTTCTACCAATGTTGCTTTGTTTAAAAACAATGTAAAACAGTATGTAGTTTTCGCTTGTTCTAGTGCACTGTTGTTTTGGCAGGTTTAGCACTTCTGTGGGCCTTGGAACTGGTAATTTTTGGCTATCGAACTTTACCTACTTCTAATGCCTACATTTGCTGTTTTTGTCCCCTTGCTGCGTACTGTCTAGTCTATATTTTGCTTGTTTCCCTACGTCAAGTTGGTGCACCTTGCATTTTTTCTTTCCAGTTGTTCGTATATTCAAGGTGTCCTCTTGTATCATTTATTGAATTTTTTCTATATTTTTCCATTTCCTTACCCCACCATTATATTAACCCTCTCCATGCGGTTGTCGACTGCAGGCAGATGACAAGTTTCAAATTTGTTTCAAAAATTTCAGAATTGCACATTGTTATGACCATATTTGGAATCAGCATGAAAAATGCATTCAAATGAGTACAAACAACCCAGCAAACACAAAAAGTTTTCGACATCATTCACTAAAGGTTCTAAAAGGTTGTCAGAAAAAGATTTAATGTCGGGTTGTATAAAGGCTATATATAGGATATAAAACGTTTTCATAACATTCAAAAACATATTTTAATAACCTACTGCAAATATTTTAACATATTGTTATTTAAGTACTGACAAAATATTTGGCAAAAAATGTTTGCAAATAATAGTCTACAACAACATTTTGAAAACAATTTAAAAATGTTGTTGTAGTGTGTTTTCATACAAAACGTTTTAAAACGTTTTCATGACCTTTATATAACCCGGCATTAAATGTTATTAAAACGTTTTTACCTGACCAAAACCAAAAATGTAACTTGTTTAACATGTTTTAAAAACATTTTTGTGTTTGATGGGAAGCCTAGTATTGGCTCAGTGGTTCTTAAGATAGATCTTGATATTTTGAGGAAATATCTCAAAACTTGTACTTTTTATGTTGAAGCCTATTCCACGCAGAGCATTAGAGGAGTAGAGGTACACGGTAAGAAAATCCAGTCCATTTTAAGAACATATTTAATCTAACTTTATCTAAATGGCTAACAATGAATCGGAAGTACAGATTTCCTACAATTTATTATCCAAATTCGAAATTTCTATCAATGTTACCTGACATATTTTGTACCAAAATATTTTCACCAAGCTGAGGCTTGGCTAGGACATTGGTGTAAATCTGGTGATATCGATATAGCATTCTTTCTCAAATCAATAGAGTGAACGGGTGCGATACATGGTACAGACATTTATGCTTTAATTACCAAGATCTAAACTTGTAAATGTTCTTCATCCCATCTACAGCCTGCTTATGGAAAGCACTCCCGCCTCACATCTCAGAAATTGGGAGCCTCTAATATTTTGGGCCACATGGACCCGAATTTTAAAACAATGGTCCGGCCGTTTCTCAGTAAATACACCTGCTACAGAGGTCTGAGTTGGTATACTGATTGCACTTGAGTATTATATCTTAACGTGTGTACATAAGCCTCATATAGGGTGCACAACTTATAAGTTCACCCCTAAATATTTTTTAAAATAAATCGAAAACTATTTGACGAAATGCAAACCTGTAAAATGATATGGGTAGCCTTATTTGTTTTACACATGTGGACCAAATGTTAGCGTCACACGTCATTGCGTTCAGTCACAATGGTTCATTATGTAACATGATGCAGTCATGTCTACAGTAGAATTCATCTCGACCTTTGCAGGACTTAAACCCCATTAAAAGCTATTAAACCAAGATAACACTCATTGAAACAGCTCAACTGATTAAATCGGATCTTCTCTGGTTGTGCACATGTGTCTGTTTTACATGTGCGATATCGCAATAAAGCTGGTATTATAAATTCAGTTGGGTAACCGATTATAAAGGAAACGGAAGGAAACAATGGTATGTGGACCTTTGTTCACGAAATGAGACAATGGCCTGCTTTTTGTTAACCAGCATTCTTGAAAATGAGCAACATAATGATTGTTGACTTAACACGGTTTGGAAATAATTTCTTCATATTTTTGGTGTTATTTGTCGTTTACATATCCTTCCTAAAACACAAAAGTGCGACCCTCTCCAAACACCTAAATTAGCTAAAACTTTAGGACATGTTACAAAACTATATTTTCTAGAATTTAATAGAATACTTTAAATGTAGCTTGTACCGTTTTTTTTGTGGCATCCTTCAGAACGGAGCGGTCCGTTACCAATATAGCTCAATATTTTCGGTCAAATCTCCATTCAATTAACACGGGGAGTTGGCTAGCTATGAGCTAGCTATGCTTTGCCCTCACTCATATTCTACGAAAGTGCGACCCCTTCTAAACATCTAACCTAGCTGTAATTTTAGGTCATGTTAGAGAAATATATTTGCTAGAAGTTTGGAGAATACTTTAAATATTGGCCGGTTATTTTTCACACAGTGATGTTAACTAGTCAAGTGCCCATTCTTCCAACATACATCATTTGTAGAGGTCACGCGTCAATGGTGAGAGCACTGTGTATTGTGTATAGGAAAACGGACAGTAACTGCAGTATGAAAAAAAGAGACTGTTTTAAACAGTGTTAAAAGTTGCATCTGAGTCCATAGGACTCAATTCTCAACCAATACAGTAGGCCAGGGATATTCATGTGTTTGTAAAAGAAAACTTAATCTTTGGTATTCTTCTTCTTCTTCTTCTTCTTCTTCTTCAGCAAAGCAAAGCAAAGCAGGTGTTTTATTCTTTTCTTTTTAATGATAAATGTCTGAGATGGAAGGAATATGTACTGCAGTTATTCTCTAATGAATCCAGATTTTATCTTTAAAGAGTTGATGGCCGTAAGAGGGTGTGGAGACGTACTGGAGAAAAGATGTTAGAAGATTGCATACAAGGTGTTGACCAATATCATGGAGGGAGTGTGATATTTTGTGGTGGGATTAGCAGCAATGGAAGAACCGATCTGGTAGAAGTTCCAGGTCGACTTAATGGCGCTCGACATGAACCCCATTGAGCATCTTTGGGACCATTATCAATGAAAACACAACACTGCAAGAGCTACTACCGAGCAATCCAACATGTATGGAACAACATGGACCAGCAACGGGTCCGGAATTTAATAAACAGCATGCGGCGACGTTGCAATGCACTTGTCAACAGTGCAGGAGGACACATCCCCTACTAAACATAGACTTTAAGTTTTATTTCCATTACAAACACATGGACAGGCCTAACATACTGTATTGTTTGACAATTGACTCCTATGGACTCAGGTGCTACTTTTAAAACTCCATCTTTTTTTACATAATGAACCATTGTGGCCAAACGCAATGATGTGTGACACTACAAATTGGCCCAGATTTGTAAAACAAATAAGGTTACTCATAACTTTTTACAATTTTACATTTCATTAAATAATTTTCGATTTATTTAAAAAAACCATTAGGCGGAACTTATAAGTTGTGTACTGTATAGTTCAAACGTTATGGACCCCCGGGTCCCAAATGTTAAAACATAGAGCCTGTTGAGCAAGTTGAGCATTATATTTATTTTAGACTGCAAAACATTTGAGCGCTACAAACGAGCTCAATACATCCAACGTGTCATTTTTGATAGCAATAGACCAGAAATGGTAATTTTTATTGTCGCATATTCTATTGCAATTGATATTTGACGGAACAGTGTCTGTAGAGCACCTGTTGTACTGGATGTTATCAAAGTGAGAAAGATCTATTCGTAATATTTACAATTCTGCAAAAATTGCTATGTGAGATTAGTGGGAATAGTTAAGCTGTTGTGTTAAATTTTACACGGGGTGGTTAAGGGGTTGATATTTTCTTTGTGGTGGTTTTAAAGGGGGCTCAACCCTCTACCCCCCCCCTGCCACAGTTACATCCCCATACCCCACAGCATTGTGTGTGAGCCTGGTCCCATCAGGACGCATGCGTGTATCCACACGGAGCGACCGTTTAAACAAAGAAACAAAGAAACAAACACACCCCAAGGCCACACTGACTGTAGTGTATCTGTACCAAAATCACCATGGACATTGTGATCCACGTTGGTGGACCAAGCGGCTAATCAGGCAATCCTCTTTTAGTTCTCATAATATTTAACATCAAAATATTATCTAATATAATCATGTAAAACGATATTATTGCAACAAAATAAAATCATATATAACTATAATCGATCATATCGATCATGAAGATGTGGCATCTGTATGCGTGGAAATCGAGGTATAAATTTATGCAAATTAGCGGAATGGTGCCACACCTATAGGCACTGCATTCATACATTAGTAGCTTAATGAGCTATAACTGTCATTAGCCAATGCAGTTCTTTGTTTAATCTTGTGGTAAAAGGTACAATCCCTTTTATTGGTGAAACAGAATCGCTTGATGGTAGCGGCTAAACACATTTGGAATATATCAAGAGAATGCGCCGTTATTGATTGTATGAGAAGAATGTGATAATGAATTGTTTTGGCACTGTTAAATTCAAATCAAATGCAACGTTGTTGCTTATTTCATCATTATTAAAATATCACCGGCTTTATTATACAACTGATAGACTTGTGAAAAAATTAAATATCTTTTTTTTTTCTACATGTCCGTTTTCCCGTCTCCTGGAGAATTGACTTGAAAACACTATGAAGATTACTCAGTTAATTTTTGAGGACCAAAATCATGAAATTGGTGGTGTACGGGAATTTTTATAGCCAATATTTAGGCCAAAAATATTACTTTTTTCGAAAAAAAATTTTTACCGAAAATGTGAAGAAATTTCGATCCTTCTCGCTTATCGGATGAATTTTTTTTTTTTTTTTTTTGACATATGTGATGCGATCAAGCAAAATGAGTCGGATGTCGGGAATATACATTTTGAGATACAGCCAATACTAGTATTCAACTTCCTTTGTATTTTATTGTTCTCAGCATTATTAAAATGGCAATATCTTTGGAACTGTAAGTCTAATTATGATGGGGTTTTTAGCAAACTAAAGCTCAGCATATGGTGTATGTAATACAATTGAAAACTGAATTTTGATTTTGATCGACATCAGACTCATATGTGCTAGATATGATTTTGGTGTTTATATTCCCTGAAGTGATTGTTGTAATTTTGCTTAGTTCTATAAAAAGAAGTGATTTGCTGCATGGAGTCGTTTTGGCATTCGGCTTTATTTACGTTTCAAAACCAACACTTCAGCAAGCTTGAACTTCCCGGCTCGCGCATACGCCGCGCCGTGCGTTTGTTACTAGTTAATTTTGTTTTAGCTATAGCTCCCTCTCCAAAAAGTATTTAATTATATATATTTGTACTTGCTCAAGTAGAATTCGATGCGAATTTTGGTATACAATTGCTCGGTGTTCTTTTTTATGAGCAATTGATTGCCTAAAATGGCCTCAAATGAGGCTATAACGCCGCCCGCTTCTAATATTCATATCATCTTAAAAACCCCATTCAAGTTTGTAATAAAATGCTAATTGAGCAAGTACATAATAATAATTTTGCATATGCAATTGTTTTCGAGAGGGGGCTATACAATGATCTATTGTATGTCACTGGTATGACGTAAATATTGAGCGACCCTATATCACCAGAAATCTAAACTACAGTAATATCTCATCACAAAACCGACAGTTGCATTCGCAGACAAAAAAAGATGTACTTACGTCGATTTCTGCGTAACAAATTACATACCTCATTCGTCGTGCGAAGAAGTCCTTTTACCACGATTGATTGCTTGATATATATAGAATTTGCTTCATTATTAACTAAATGCAAACTATAGATGCCGGTATTTATCCTAAATCATATTTCTTTATTCGCAAGAGGTAGGTGATTAATACTGCCATTAAAACAGCTGGAATAGGTGAAACAAGCAACAAGGAAATGTTATAAACATATTTTATCAAACAATAAAAGGAATTATTTGTATTAAAAGCTAGAAAGAGTAATTTCCAGTAACTAAATAGCGCCACCAATTTTGTCATTAATAGGCATATTTTATATCCGAAACAGCTTTTAAAATGCTATAAAAGTGAACAATTTTGTAAAAGAGGGGAAATTAAAGTTGCGAATGATTCAAAAGCATCTATATACATTAGCATGATATCGCTTTAAAAAGTTTAAGCCTAAAATTTGGTTGTACATTATGTTTTGTTTGAAAAAACTAATACATGATCCCATCAAACAACCGTGTTACAAGGATATCGCCTCGGAACCTTAAAAAATTCAATTCTGTTTGCCAGCATAAGGGTAGGGTACGTGCAGGTAATATGGGCCTGCAGGTAATATGGGAGACTGTGAAATCTTAATGTTTGTTTGATTAGCGTTTACAGACATATGGTGCTTCTGAAAATGCTTCTTGGACGTCTGTTGGTCAAACTTAGGAAATTTATGGCAAAAATAATGAAATTGGAAATGAAGTCAAATTTTATAGTGTATTTCCAAATACTATGGTACTGAGGGTTCATTTGTCCATTAGTATAAGGTATTAATTAAAAGGCACTAAATTTAATACCTGACCCATAGGCGCCGCCATACCTAGACCACCAAGTGATCAGTAAATGTGCTACAATGCTAAGAGATAGGAATCAAAATTGCTAAAAATTTAATAGGCAACTTATTTATACATTGGGGGATTCTGTTTTTAGTATGTTTTCAAGAACTAAATTTTGAAAGTTTTGATCGACGGGAAAAAGGTTATCGACGGAAACTCTTACAATAATACTACAAAGTTGCAAAAAAATGACAAATCGTCGGCCGCATCACATACTGACGTATTCGACATTTTTAACATTTTTGAGAAAATTGGTATGTTAGTTTGTTATGCTCTACTCTATATATTCACCAAAAATCATGCTTCAAAGTGGCTTAATTACTAAGATATTAATTAATCTAATTATGTCGTATTTACAAAACCTTGAAATGTCCGCATCACAAAACGACGTATTTGCCGATCACCTATACTGCGCAAGCCCAGTATATCGTATCTGCAATTTGAAGAATTTGCCGTTTCACATACTGACGTATTTGCGCGACGTATTTGCGCGACTCTGTCAATGCACGGCAAAATTGCTGTTTTGTCCTTTTCACATACTGACGTATTTGCGCAACTGTTTCACATACTGACGTATTTGCGCGACGTATTTGTCATTTGAACGGCGAAATTGACATAAGTCCTTTTCACATAGTGACGTATTTTATTTAATATTGATTTTTTGCAGAATAAGTTATGCTCTGATAGTGATAAGTGAATTATATTGTAAATATGGTATATTTGCATTACTGTTAAACTGGTTTTAATCGACAATAATATTTTAATCAAGATTATGCAGTAAATGAAAATCGCTAGATTTTCAAGTTCGATTTTCTCGAAATGCGTATTTTGCAAATACGTTAGTATGTGATGCGGCCGACGAAATGTGCTAGAAAATTTGGACATGCATCCCACGTTTCAAATGAAATACACAGGAAGACCACCCGATGTGCCAAAGGTCACTTTTCCAGACATCCTGAGACGCTGTAATGTCAGCGCCCATCTGGTCACGTGGGCATTAAATTAAGTGCCTTTATTTAAATGGCCTAAGACAACTGATTATGATCTTTAGGAGATGGGTAGAGCTTACCAGCAGGTACAATTCCGCCAACGAGTGGTACTTTCGTATTATTTCTAACTAAGTCATGACCTAAGGGTGCAGGTAATATGGCAAAATGGTCAATTTGTATGCATTGTCAATTGAAAATTCAATAAAATTTAAACCTTTGTATTTTTTGGTTAAATTTTGCATTTTTACAATTAAAATCATCTATCACAAGTGTTTTTTAAAAGCACAAAACATTGATTTTCTGAGCTTTTTTTCTTTCCCATAGAATAACACAGGGGTCCATATTACCTGCACAGGCAGGTGATATGGGCTACTTGATGATGACGTCAAAATGTGCATATTACAGACAGGGGTGGTGGTGATAATTATTTTTGTTTACATTAAAAGTAGTTACTGATTCATGTTAACAAAGTGTAGTATTATGTGTCTTTATGCAAATTATGCAAATGAGCTTAAGTGGCCCATATTGCCTGCACGTACCTGGCCCTATACAAAAAGATCATCCACAGCTATCACCATGATCATCCACAGCAATCACCACTGATTGCCAGCCCTGGTATTCCACAGAATGAAAAGGAATGGCAAGTTCTACTTCTGTTTCTCAGAGTAGAGCTCCCTTTATAGCATTAGTCATAGTGAACCTCACCGCAATTTCATGTTGAGGATATTTACATGAAGTTACGCAAGCTTAATGCCAAAAAACACCTGGTCCTGGTGGCCTTTCAAAAGTATATAAATAAAGGAAGTCAGCTTTATCACAATTTGTTAAAGTTTGTATCACAATGGGCATATACTAAGGGCGCTCCACGGTTGTTTGATGTGATCATTCGTTAATGTTTCTAACAAAACATTACATAAATCAATTCTAGACCTTGACAATATCAACAGCTATCACACTTATATAGGCACACGTAATTGTTTAGCTATTTTTATATAACTTAGATTTTCTTTTCTTTATCAAAACTGTCATCTATTCCTGCCTTTTTGTGGTAATTTTTATTCTATTAACTGTATATTTGTGTGCAAATTGAGGGCGCTATTTTATATATTTTAAATTTAGTCCAATAGTATGAGTTATTCCTTTCATTTCAGTTTAAAAAGTAATTTGAAAAATTTCTTGCAATATGTTACTCATTTTTATGTTGTTTTAATGCCATTATACAGGTGTCTACCCTGTCCGTTATCACTCCACCACAAAAGAGTGGCAAATGCTCTCCTGTGGAGTTCCCCAGGCTACAGCATTACGGGCCTCTGGGCCCCACATATTAAAACAACGAGCTGGCTATATAAAGTAGCTGCAGAGTTGGTACAGTGATAGCGCTTGAGTATCATATCTTTAAATAGATACATGAACCTCATAGGTCAAATATTATGGGGCCCAGAGCCTAAAACGTTAAAACAAAGGGCCAGTATTTCTAATTTTATGGGCCCCAAATGTTAAATCAATGGGCCGGCCAATGTTTTACGGCTTTGAGTTGAAACATAGATAACACTTGAGCATTATATCTTCTCATGCATACATGAGTCACATTTGTAACAAAAGATGGGCCCAAAGGTCCCAAATGCTAAAACAAAGGCCGGCCACACGCCGTCCACACCAGGTTAATACTTATTTTGTATAGGCAGTAAACGAACTGGTCTATAAATGCCCCGCCAGCTGCTGAGAGTAGCTGCTAGTCACAAAATAATTGTGACCCGACCACTTCAAATAATTTTTGGTAATTATTCCTAGCTACATGTAAGTCTATACTGGTGTATTTACTATGTATCTCAAATACTTGAATATATTTTGTTATTTTTGGTATTTGTAAAAAAACTTGCAGTTGAATTTATGTTTTGAAAGAATATGATAAGCTCCAGTCTGCGTATTGAAAACCCAGCCTGCGTATTGAAAACAAAAACTGACAAAAAAATCGAATTATCTTGAGTTAGTAACGTTAAAGAGGGTAATGAGCATGCGTCCAAGCGTTTATCTGCAGATAAAGGAGCTTCATAGTTAAGAGTTGATATACAGTGTACTGCATTTTATTTTGGGATAGGTACTGAGCCCCATATGTCGAATAGTATTTACATACTTAAAAGGGCCCTCTACAAAGATGCGTCTGTTATTAGATATCTAACACCTGTTTCATATTTTGCAATATTGCGCGAGGGTTTGTGCAATGTTATTCATTTTATGTTATTTTGCCACAAATATTATACATTTTTAGATTCTCCGTGCTTGTTTGTTTGTTTGTTTTTGTTTTTTGTTATCTTTCTTGATGTTGATTATTCATTTAGTAGTTTAAAACTTTGTTTTTTAAAATGTTACCCAATCTGATCAACTCTGACAGGCTTAAGTCGGAAATTTTGAAAATTAAGTTTCTACCGTTAGTAACCTGCTCAGTACCCACACTTACTGATGTTGACCCCGGGTCTCTTGAATACTCGGTGGCAAAGTTATGAATCTTTCATATGTCCATTCTTTAATGGGTTTTTTTTATTTATTTTTTAAAAATTTTTTCTCTTCACATTTTGCTTATATCTCGGTTTCATTATTGCCGACTTTAGCCTGATTAGACCAGATCTACCAAAAAAACGTTGACAACGTAAAGAATTCAGCAAGTTTAAAAAAAACCCACCTCGGCTCACTTTTTGAAACTTGGTCCCATTTGTAAAAGGTACTGATTTAAACTTTATCATATTTATATAAATTTAAAACATTTCCAGAAGTGTTATGTATCTTTAATGTGCAGATGCGATATTAATTTGTAAGCTTTCTGGAACGACCTGAAAGGTTATTATCTTGTTCTTGCACGGTATTTTATAATAATCATGATTAATGATTGAATTAAACAAATAACACGTAGGCTTGTAATCTTGTTGGAAACGCTGTGTTCTGTTGAAATAAAATAAAAACACTGATTTGCTGTTGGTGTTTAAAATGGGACCAAGTTTCAAAAAGTGAGCCGAGGTGGGTTTTTTAAACTTGCTGAATTCTTTACGTTGTCAACGTTTTTTTGGTAGATTTCTTTTCTTTTTATGAATGTAGCCAAGCAGCTCCAAGATTAGAAAGTCATCAGGTTAGAATGTGCTCCATAAAACAAATAAAACGAAAAATAGATGTTTGAAGTTGCAATTCTGGATTCATGACAATAAATAATTAAACAACACTTTATCAGTCGTTTATTTTTAAAACTTGCTTGTCACACGTGACTGTAATGTTAAGAGGCGTACACAATGATCAATATACATTTTAATATATTTTAATTATTCAAGGCAACGTAAATATGTAAAGAAAATGTAAATATGAACAACACACACCCAATGTTGACAATGCCAGAGAGACACAGAGAGTAAGTCCGATTTAGGCCTACTTCAAGTCGAAACTGGTAAATGCGCATTATATTTAAGCCTATACTACGGAAGCGTCTAAATCCCCTGAGTAGGCAATATAATCGTGTTTTAATGTATGTGGTTCTTTGTATTTGCGGGGCAACCTAGTTGGATATTCCTATTAAGCGGCGGTTGTCGGCGATCTTTCGTGGTTTGTGGTTTTCATCAAGCCCTGCCCTCTATCGGGAGCTAATTTATAGTTTAAGCTTGTTGGATATCCATATTTCGTGGTTTCTGGTTCTTTGTAACCATGTGGGGCAATCTAGTTGCATATCCAAATTTCGCTGTTTGTGGTTCTTTATAGCCCTGCGGTGCAATCTAGTTGGATATCAATATTGAGCAGTTGCTGTTGATCTTTCGCGGTTTGTGGTCTTAATTTGTTGGATATCCATATTACGCGGTTTGTGGTTCTTTATAATCTGGGCTTGTTGGATATCCATATTTCGTGGCTTGTGGTTCTTTGAAGCCCTGTGGGGCAATAGCTGCATATCGAAATTCCGCGGTTTGTGGTTCTTTATACAATGTAGCCCTGCGGGCAATCTAGTTGGATATCAATATTGAGCGGCAGTTGTTGTTGATCTTTCGCGGTTTGTGGTCTTAATTTGTTGGATATCCATATTTCGCGGTTTGTGGTTCTTTATAATCGATAGGCCTGTGGGAAATCTGGTTGGATATCCAAATTGCGCGGTTTGTGGTTCTTTGTATTTGCGGGCAATCTAGTTGGATATCCCTATTAAGCGGCGGTTGTCGGCGATCTTTCGCGGTTTGTGATTTTAATTTCCTTACCAAGCCCTGCCCTCTATTGGGAGCTAATTTATAGTTTAAGGGGGTACTACACCCATTGATTTTTTTTTTGCATTTTTTTGCATTTTGTGAAGAAATTACAAAAAAAAATTGGACAAAGTGGTATGCAAAATGAAGGGGCAAATCTTCTTGTTTTATTGGTGGCATCGGTATCAATGTAGCTTACATCCTTTTGAAGATAGAAGCCAAAAGGAGGTACATCACTGATGATTTAAATTCACTTCATTTTGGAAAGCTTACTATCAACGGATTTCGTTAAAATTTTGGATATGTGTTGCTAACACATTAGGGAAATAATGTTGATATGTAAAATGGGAATAAGTGGTCCCTGATTTCTTTTATGACTTCATGAACTTGGTGCTCCACAACTATCAAAAACCGAACCGGTTAAAATGCTTCTATTTTCAATGTCGAGCTATATTTTGTACTTTGAACTTGCAACACTATGTCACTGAAACTTAATTAAGCCATAGGTAACAGGTTACCACAACCACACTACAGCAATGTTGAAAAAGATTGTATTTTTGTCACCTATACCACCATATTAGGTAGTTTTTGTGAAACTTCATTTTTGTGATTTTGGTAACTATTTTATATTTATTTGCCCAATCCAACTCAACTAGGCAATCTAAATTGTACTCACCATTTACATCCCATGGTATTTTAGTATATCCACCTCACACATTTCCATTATATATCCAGTAACAGACAAAATATCAAAAGTGATGCCTCATTATGACATGTATGATATCACAGACTATCACATGTATTCCAAATTGATGCCTGAATTTGACCTGAACCAATTGACCTATAACCTGACCTTTGATGACCTTATAGCCTTTTTTAATCTCTTTTCCTAACTACATAGTATAGAAGATACATACATGGTGTATTATTAAATTATCTATGTGGAAGAGATTATTTAGCCTATTTAATTTATTCAGTGTTATAATCAGTGATTTTATTTCTATAG
Source organism: Amphiura filiformis (assembly GCF_039555335.1). NCBI lineage: Eukaryota > Metazoa > Echinodermata > Ophiuroidea > Amphilepidida > Amphiuridae > Amphiura > Amphiura filiformis. Next base: position 19,576,971 of record NC_092638.1, read on the forward strand.
ATAGTATAACAATGGATTTAATGTATCCTATTCATGTATTCTACTTGGACATGTTCAATAGAATAAATTATGGATTGTTATGAAACACACATCTCAGTTACCAGGATACAGTAAACAAAAAAATATATAGGGCTAAAATGATTTTCTAAAATGGTTTAAAACCACTTTTTATGTAGAGATATTTTATAAGTTCAGGACATGAGATGATGAACATATTTATATACTTTATAAATTTGCAACAAAAAAAAGAAGATGGGTACTGATGAAAATGGGGGTATTAAATCGCCTTAAGCTTGTTGGATATCCATATTTCGTGGTGTGTCATCCTTTATAGCCCTGCAGGGCAATCTAGTATATATCCAAATTTCGCGGTTTGTGGTTCTTTATAGCCCTGTGGGGAAATCTAGTTGATAACAATATTCAGCAGCAGTTGTTGGCGATCTTTCGCTGTTTGTGATTTTAATTTGTGACAATTTATAATATTTATTCCAAATATAATTTCAGTCTGAGCTGTGAACAGAGCCACTGATAAATGTGTTTTAAATGACGAAGATATCATGATAGTCAGGCATGGTGAAAGCATCTGGATGGTGAAAGTAGGCCCTAGGCCTAGGCCTAAATGTGAATAAAAAATCAAACATGTTTGTTTGATGAAAAAAATATAATATCACAATAGCAATGGATGTTCGAAATGGTGTTATTCTTGATTTATGACAATTATATTGGTTAATGGGTGATTCTCTGAAAAGAGTAACTTTTAAGTCCCGCGACTTTCGGCGCTCATAAAAGTTTTAAAAGCGGATTTTTTTTTTTCTTTCTCGGCTTAGTCATGGACTTTTGTATGTATAAAATAGTTAAGAACATCCAAGTAGGGAAAAATTAATTTCTTGGTGTCAAAAAATTCTTCAATATCTGACGACCCCCCTGAAAACCCCATGTCCCGATGTCACGTACCGAATTTTAGTGATTTTGTAGTATTTTTGTGAGCAAGTGTGGGAAGTGAAAATTACCACTGACTGGGGTAAATATCATGTCTAAGAAGGTTTAAATGCTTAAAACCACTTCTAAAGTCAATATTATGGAATAATTAAAAAATTTGTGTCAAAAAATTGCTGTCCATTGGTTTTGCATCATTGCCGTCACATTGGCATCAAAACGACTGGAGGTGAAGACCAAATATCAGAGGTCAATAATTTGACCCTGTACGCTGCCTTTTACAGACGACGAAAAACATCAACCCGGAATAGGTGCACATTGGCACTCTTTTCCTGCCAATTTTGAGGGTATCTTCAAGTATATACGTGCGTACCTTTATTCAACATCATCTCCAAACGTTTCTGATCAATTTGATATAAGTCTTATTGTTGAAATTTTCCGGAAAATAATGATGGTTGAATATGTCCCACAAGCTGTTGTGGTGATATGTAACACGTGGGTAAGATTAACCCTGCTATTTATCGTAAGCAATGTCTGAACCATCATCTCCGCTACATCAGTTGGCGTCACAATTTGCCATGGCGGAGATGATTCTCTATAGGAATTCGTGTAGAAATATCATCTCCGTCACATCACCATCATCTCCATCACATCACCGGATCTTGAGATACAGCGAAGTCCAGTTTAGTTTATCAGAAAATGCTTACCAATTCTAGACCTTCTCATCTGTATGAATTTAATTTTCAAGTAGTGTGAAAACATTACTGAAATCAAATGTCTGTGACGGAGATGATTCTCTATAGGAATTTGTGTAGAAATATCATCTCCGTCACATCACTATCATCTCCATCACAGCATTGTCATCTCCATCACAATTGTTGTTGACCTTTATTTGACCTTTGACCCAGACAACATGGAATTTACTATTTGGAAATGTAATTGATATTGTATGTGTTTACTATGTCAATAGAAATTTATTTAGTTATTTCAAGCAAAATTACGAATATACTTAAGTTTGTATAAAAAAATACTAACAGACATGACATTTTCCGTACAGCCTGCCTCTCATTGTCCCAACTAAATGACGAAAGTACAAAATCATATTTTTTTAAATGAAAAAAGCAAACATGAATCAAACAACTTACAAGTTATCCATAAAACTCATAATTAAGAGTTTTAACAATTTTTTTGTCCTTATTTCCTTTTTGGCCTAAATGTGACGGAGATGATGCTCACCTGGCACAACCTGCAGATTACGCCCTCTATAATATAGAGGGCGCCCTAAAGATTGCGCCAAATATTGTTTTCATGCACTAGAGACTTACATCCTTACAGATATGTAAAGGAAACATTTTATAATCATTTTCAAATTCATATTTGCCTATCTTCAAATAGTACACCTTTTCAGAGAAATACCCTAATAAAACATTAAAAAAAAGGTGGTGGGAAGTTTCGAACTTGGGCAAAACTTCATAAAGTGGATTAGAAGTCCATGACCTTAACCACTTCGCCACGGGTACGTCCCGATATAACGACGTGTGAAAGTGGAGTATTTATTAATATGAATGTATGCTGTGGTCCGGAAAGAATACAAGAATTGTGAAAAACTTGATTTTTTGGCGAATGGGATCCAGAATTTGTATGTAGGGTATCCAGGAAAATGCTGGGGTATATTTTGAAAGTGAATCTCAAAAAGTAGTGCGTCTTTGACAGCCATGTATGGCTGTAGCAGTGACGAAAGATTCTGGATATCAGTATGATTAGCTATGATTTTACACTAATTTTGGCTATGAAATACCGCGTGAAATAATACAAGAATGTTTGTTTATTATCAAACAATCGGATTGACTGTAAGATTGGTGTAACTTTTTGAATTAATGAGTTATTAAAATATTACACTTTGGACAGTAAATAAGATTTAGCATGGTTTTAGATATATTTTGTACCCAGCGAAAAATATCACAGAACAATAGCGTTTTGTTTCGTGTAAATATAGTCCGCGGTGCATCTGTTTATTCTTCTTTATCAGTCGTTTTTTTAAAACTTGCTGGTCATGCTACCGCTTGACTCTAATCTATATGGGTAAAACTAAAGCTAGTCCAGATGGTGTCCAGATGGATTAGTTTTTTCCTAGTCAGTCATGTCCGACTAGTTTGCTCCACTAGTATAAGCTAGTCCATCTAGTTTCAACTTACTAATCATGGAACCTTTTAAAAAAAAATCAAAATCGGAGTATTTTTCCATTTTTGTCCCCTGTGGAATCCAAATTTTGAAATTTGACCTTTTCTCCCGTAACTCAAGAAATATCGGAGATAGGTCAAACTATACTTTATCTGAATCCTGAATGACAAAGGGAATATGATTTTAACATCAATTGACCAAATTTCACCCATGCTTGGATTTTTGGGGACATTTAGTATGTTCTTAAATACACTTTTCTGAAATGAATGGTGATTATATAAATGGATTCTGTTGCAATTAGTGATGGGTATTTTTTTTTAAATTGATTGGCTTATGTTTACAGTGTATACATTTCTCAATGAGCTAATCAGTGGTAATAAAGTCATCAACTGGAAATTCGTTATAATATGAATATTATTGTGTAAGCTGGACAAGTGGTTTGGTATAATTAATTTTGTGGGTAAAATCTAATTGTACTTTTTAAGTGTTTTATGCGTGAATATGGTTGTGTCATCTAATTATTTGAACTTAAGAATTGTTATAAAGCTTATGACGTTAGGAGATTCATCTTTAAACAAAGTTTTACTTACCTAAAAATGTCGGCCATCTCGATCGAAGACCATTATCGGAGTGATATCCCTAGTCAATCCTTCCTTCTGGTTGATTGCGCTTCTGGTACACTTGCGCTCAGAAGTGGATAATAAATTATACAGGGTTAAGAAAATGCGCACTCATCTCTGATGGTGTTCATATTAACCCATCATGCTCTTGCTCATAAATGGCCCTGATGCTTCCCGGGGATGCTTCCCACGGGATTGGTTTCATTAAGATGAGTGGTCAAATTGTCAGCTTGGTTATCAGTGGCAACTGAATGCCATGTACATACCGATACCAGAGGCGCGGTTTACAGTCAGTAAGGGCCAGTCTAAATGGATTGTGGCGATAGCCTCACATGTCAAATGCAAACTCGCGACTATCTTACAGAAGCGTAGCCAGGGGTGCTGAGGAGGGGTTATTGCCCCGGAAATTTCCCCAAACCCACATAACTTTTCAGGGATAAAATGGGGACGGTAAAGAGTAGGCTCAAAATGGGACAAAAATTGACCACACCACTAAAATCCTGGCTACGCCACTGCTACCTGAAGCAGGAACACCCGAAATATGTGTGGTGCAGAACAAATCGTAGAAGCTCCATGACATACTGTCTTGTTGTAATCTGATGTTGCAGACATTTAAAGATTCATCAATTTGCCGTAGAAGTGATGTATTAATCTACCGTAGCAATAGATGAATACAATTTTTGAATATATCGCCCTGCACTACAAGCAAATTGCACTCATCGCCTGTTTTTGTCTGCAATCATAGATTGAATATACAATACCATTCTTTTCAAAGATACTAATCTTACAGGTACGAGTGATCAGCATGATATGGATATTCTAAAGAATTACGATTCAGGTCTTTATCCTTGTTCTTTGACATCTATGGTTCAATGCGTGAACGTTGTAGCGTGTGAACGTTGTACCGCGTGAACGTTGTAGTACAGGGCGATATTCAGTTATTGTATTCATCTATTGCTATGGTAGTTAATCCGATTCATAAAAGATGGAATCCCCTCTCATGTAATCACAATAGCAAAGTCAGTCATGTCTATTTATAGATTGGGAATTCCCAGATTTCATATAATGTTATGATTGTATATTCCAACATATGGATGTGAAGTAATGAAATATAGAATGGGACTTTCGGAGGTTTAGCATATACGTTATGAAAGCATGATTTGAGGGCATGACTTTTGTGTTGCTATTTATTTACTTTTTTATATTTTTTGTGGGCTGGAGCATATTGTAGCCGTTTCTCAAGATTTTAAACATATAGACTTCCGTTTAGGGCCTATTATTATCTTTTTTTTTCAAACATTAACCAAATAAATTTTTTATGTTGAGCTAAACGTACGGGTTCTTTAAAAAAAAAAAAAGTAAATAAATTGACAGGTAAACACAAGTTCATTTTGCTATTCCTTTACTTTTTAATGTATTCACTATTGATTTTAAATAATTATGTAATTAAAAAGATAAACATTATCGTGAGTAACGATTAAAGGCTCTATCTGTGATTACCAAAAATCAAACTAAAAAACGAACCAAATAAGGGTGAAATATCACATTTTATTTATTATTATGTTTTGTCGAATCCAAGTGTGTGAAAATATTGGATCCAAAACATAATAATGATAAAATCGGATGCTTTACACCCAATATTTATTGGTCTGGCTATGTGTTTTAAAATATTGAACTCGACTACGTCTCGTCCTATATTTTAAAACTCATAGGCTCGACCAATAAATATGTGCTCAATCGATCCAAATTTTATATCACAATTGGATCGATTGAGCACATATTTATTGGTCGATCTCGGAGTTGTAAAATTTTGGACCAGACCTAGTCGAGTCCAATAATTTACAACTCGTAGTGAGACCAATAAATATTGGGTGTAGAGCATCCAATTTTATTATTATTAAGTTTTGAATCCAATATTTTCACACACTTCTGCAACTTTTGAAATCCGACCCTTTACCATTGAAATGCTTGTAACTTTTTTCACAAAGATTACAGATTAACAAATTAGTTGTCAAAATTCGCAGTAAGAAATTCAGCGAGTTCATCCATTTGCTGAATACTCTTTTGGTTTTTAAATCATGGCGACTTTTTCAAGTGTAACGATTCTTTTTGAGCAGTGTATTAACAGCTTACGTGATACAACATGTGTTTTAAGATGGCCGCTATAGATAACGCCAATGCGACGAAAAAAAGAAAACCTGTTCTACGGGCGGCGGACGGACCTTTCAAGTAGGGTCGGTCGGTCGTGCTTTTCTTTTTTAATGACCCAAAAAATCACCAATATCTGGAAATATTTGCATTTTGGGAAAATACACAAACAAAAATCCTGAAATTGTCGAAATTTGGGTCGGTATTCATTTGTACAGGAAAAATATTTTCCCAATTTGTTCAAAATCTGGGTCGGTCGGGCCCGTAGAACAGGGTTTTCTTTTTTCGTCGCCCAATAGGCAGTTTTATACTTTCCGTATTTCATCTATACCCCGGGATCTATACTACTTTGCTTAAAGTTGAGAATCAATTATGAGATTTGAAGTCACAGATAGTGCTACAGAATGGTGAAACCATTGTTTAAGTTTTGCGAAAAGTGTGAAATTTGGCTCAGATGTAGTATTCAGTCTGGGGAACAATTCTAGTGGGAGGGCCAAAAAATATTTTGTCCAATTTGGCTGCCATAGAGGTCATCGAACTTTTTACAGGGAAAATTGTTCAAATTGAGTTATAAACCATGCCAACGTGCTCCCCTGGTCACAAGGATCTAGAAAAAGTATAGTTTGATCTATCTGTGATGTACGGTTCTCTCGCCATCTTGGAATGAATTTAATCTGTGCCATTTTGGGGGCTTTTCACAAAAAATTATTTTTTTTTTGCTATGATTCACCATTCTGCAGCACTACGAACTACAGTGTTTTGTCCAGTCAGCAAGGTCGACGAGTGGATCCAATACAGCACATGACTGCATACATACAGTTTCCGAAAAGATTGTTTAAGTAGTCAATATGCCATTCTTTATTACTGTGACCACGCTATGACTACTGGAAAACGCACCTTCGTCAACGACTGCACGAGTAGCAAACACAAAACTTTTCAAAACGTTTTAAACAGTTTATATTTTTGGTTTTGGTTATAGAAATACGTTTTAATTACATCAAATGTCAGGTTTTATAAAGGTCATGCAAACGTTTTTGCTCTGAGTAGTAGATGGCATATGAATAACAGAGGACATGAGTAATAGAGGACATATGAATATTTTATATCTGTGAAAACATTTTAAAAATGTTGTCAAAATGTTATTATTATATAATTTTGCCAAATTAACACTTTTTGCCAAATATTTTCATCACTTTAATAACATTATGTTGGAATATTTTTGCAGTAAGTTAAACAAATATTTTTGAATGTTATGAAAACGTTTTATACCCCGTTTAAACGTTTTCTGGCAACATTGTCTAACCTTTTACAAATAATGTCGAAAACGTTTTGTGTTTGCTGAGGAGTAAGAATATATTTGTCTTTATTACATATGTATTAAAGCCATACCGTATTGTAGCATTTGACGAGGAGGACGAGCTTCTTTTTTTTTTAATTCTGTTTTTTACACGATTATAATGTAAATCAAGACTTTGGGTGCGTGCTATAGTTTTGTCAATATCCGAGATTTTAAATAAACCGTCTAAACGGTTTATTAGTACGATGGAAATATTAGTCGAAATCGTTTGCGATGTTCATAACACAGTAAGTACATGGCGTGCGGGACGGTCATACACACATATCGAAGAACCTTACTGTAGAACAACCGACGGAGTAATCGCATTGGCGCTACTACATGTAGTAAATTTCTTCTTTTTTTTTTTTGCTTTACCTCATTTATTTGGCTCAAAATTGTTTAAAACGGACATATCTGACAGTAAAAGCTAACATTTTATGGAAAATAAATACTAATCTATATGGCTTTAAATATAAAATTGCAATAAAAGATGTCAAGGTAGTTATCTTGCCAAGTCGACATATTATTAGTTTAGGCTTATTAAAGTATAATGTACAATCTATATATGAAATTGGTTACTATTTTTACCAACTTAATTTTTACAGTCCCAACTAACACCTAAATTGAATCAACTTAATTTTCCTCTTCTCATTCCTCTGGTGCGGCCTCTCCTTCTTCTGGTGCGGCCTCTCCTTCTTCTGGTGCGGCCTCTCCTTCTTCTGGTGCGGCCTCTCCTTCTTCTGGTGCGGCCTCTCCTTCTTCTGGTGCGGCCTCTCCTTCTTCTGGTACGGCCTCTCCTTCTTCTGGTGCGGCCTCTCCTTCTTCTGGTGCGGCCTCTCCTTCTTCTGGTGCGGCCTCTCCTTCTTCTGGTGCGGCCTCTCCTTCTTCTGGTGCGGCCTCTCCTTCTTCTGGTGCGGCCTCTCCTTCTTCTGGTGCGGCCTCTCCTTCTTCTGGTGCGGCCTCTCCTTCTTCTGGTGCGGCCCCTCCTTCTTCTGGTGCGGCCCCTCCTTCTTCTGCTGCGGCCTCTCCTTGCGGCCTCTCCTTCTTCTGCTGCGGCCTCTCCTTCTTCTGCTGCGGCCTCTCCTTCTGCTGCGGCCTCTCCTTCTGCTGCGGCCTCTCCTTCTGCTGCGGCCTCTCCTTCTGCTGCGGCCTCTCCTTCTGCTGCGGCCTCTCCTTCTGCTGCGGCCTCTCCTTCTGCGGCCTCTTCTGCTCTCTTCTGCTGCGGCCTCTCCTTCTGCGGCCTCTTCTGCTGCGGCCTCTTCTGCTGCGGCCTCTTCTGCTGCGGCCTCTTCTGCTGCGGCCTCTTCTGCTGCGGTCTCTTCTGCTGCGGTCTCTTCTGCTGCGGTCTCTTCTGCTGCGGTCTCTTCTGCTGCGGTCTCTTCTGCTGCGATATCGAAAGAAAGAAAGAAAGAAAGAAAGAAAGAAAGAAAGAAAGAAAGAAAGAAAGAAAGAAAGAAAGAAAGAAAGAAAGAAAGAAAGAAAGAAAGAAAGAAAGAAAGAAAGAAAGAAAGAAAGAAAGAAAGAAAGAAAGAAAGAAAGAAAGAAAGAAAGAAAGAAAGAAAGAAAGAAAGGAAGGAAGGAAGAATAATTACCATTTTCTACCCTTTCGTGGCCATTTTTCAATCTGAGGGCCTACTTTTTTCAAAAATTGGGTTATATAACTTTTTGGGATCACAGTTCATGTATCGGTCTCAAACTTTTATTTAAGCTATAGGCCTAGCATGCTTGTATTTTTGATTCACAGAAAGGCCCAAAATACCTCAAAGATTTTAATAAAGCTATAACATATGCTTCTCTTTTTATATACTTACAAGTTAACAGAAAGGCCCCAAATTACCTCTAAAAATATTTTGTTGTTACCGGAACTCATCCACAGCGCGGAGTACTTTGGTGGTTCTTTTTGTCAGAGATTTAAGACTTTCGTAACTTTTCAGTTAAAATCGTAAAACTTTATTACTTTATAGGACATACAGATTTAGAAAAAATACTTTTGTAGCCATGCAGAGGATGAGTTAAGGAAGCCCCATCATGCACTGCAAACGTGTTATCACTAGAGTTTCAACTGCCACTTTACTTTTCAAATCCCATTGAATTCTGTGCAAAAGATGTTGTTTAAGAATTGCGCCTGTGTCATTATTACTTGGTCGATTTGTATGCATAAAGGATAATTCACACCTTCTGTAGGTAACATAAAATGTGTAATCGACTAGCATTTTGAATGCGTTTTTATTGTAAAAATATCAGTCCAAATTCAAATTTAACCATGCCCGTCAATGCAATGTGCGAGCAGTGATGTCATGTTCACTCACACAGCTGTGCTAACCGCAAGTCAACACAGTGGCGTGGTGGGAAGTGCTTTTATCGTCTGGTAGCCATGCGTCCAATACAGAAAATATACAGTTTTTGATTTTGACCATTCCTTCAAAAATGTCACTCGCATCAACGTCTGTGCGATATTTGCATTTTTATTTCTTTAAACGTAATAACAGTAATTTGTGTTTTCTACACATTCAAATTTTTATATCATACTTCAATTTGCCCCCCCCCCCCCTGACATTTGAGTCGTTTTAAGGACACGTGCTAAAATTCAAACATGATATTAAATTAATCAAAACTCTCTGAACGCTGCATGAATTTGTTTACTTTTTCACCACTTTTTCATGAACTTTAACAATCTGAATTAAGGGGTGGGGTATGAACGTTTGCACAGTATTTATTGTGGGACATGGGAGCACATCCGACATATCGAATTGCATTTTAAATACGAGGAATGTCCTTCTGATATCAAATAATTTTCATTTTTTGAAATTCGCAATGTAATACACATTTCATGGCAAATAATTAAAAAATTATATTTTTGACATTTAACAGTCCTCGAAGTAAACTTTATAAATCTGATGATATGTACCTTTAAAAAGTGTATGTAAATTAACTGGGAAGAAATTGAAAATTTTGACCTTTCGTATTGAAGATATGGATTTTGTTCCAAAAAACTTTTTGGGAAAAAATGTATATCTTCACTTATGAATGGTCAAATTTTTCAATTGATCGTCGGCTTTTCCTCCCAGCTAAATAGCCTACACTTCGAGTACATATCATTAGATTTATGAAGGACTGTTATATTATATCAAAAATTTAACAAATATCAAATTTTAATAATTCGTCATAAAATTTGTATTATATCGCGAATTTAAAAGAAAATGATAATTATTTGATATCAGGACATTCTTTGTATTCAGAATGCAATTCGATATGTCTGATGCGCTCTTATGTCTCACAAAAAATACTGTCGAAACGCTCATTTCAGAGCCCTTTAGCAAATTATCTTTTATATTTTAACTTTAAATGCCTTAAAATCTTACTTCTTAAGTTTTTATTCATACCGTAAAATCGAAATATTACACTTATCTGTCCTACTTTTTAACTGATTTCTATGACAGGCCTAATTCATTCCAATATGGCTTACAAGGGCGCACACCACCAATACAGCGTCCCACTCATAGAATTGACGCGCCTTTATTTGCGCGATTTTAGACCTTTTCGGCAATAAATTGAATATAAAAATACTGCTATAAAAATACTACTAGCTATACATGAGAACCAAATATAACGGTATATGACGTTTATAATTAAAGGGGGGTTGCAACACCCCTCCCCCATAGACTTCTCCGTAGTCCACTTGCCAATTGTGCATACTCTGGCTTTTACATTTAAGCTTAAAACTCTGATTCAATTATTTGTGCACAATTGATAGATTTTCACATCTGATCTTTTTAGTCACAGCACTCCCTCTGTTTGTTAGCTTCCCAAGTGATTTTTAACTCGGATAATTAACTGGCAGATTCTGAAATTAGAATTTATTGTTCAGTATTGAAGTGCCATTATAGTTATGCCATTATGATATGTTGCATTCAATAAGCCTACGTATACTTTACTTTTACTGTCACAAATATAATTATATTAACTTTTTCATAACCATTTTATACTAGCATTTTGATGTAATAAATATCAGTATAATTTCGAGTTCAACTGAATGCGTTCATCATGATTAATAACATATTTTTATTTATCAAAAATCGACTATGGCATAGTTTATCTCCTCACCCCCTCATCATGGCCGTCGGTTCATGTAAGGCCGTCGGTAGACGGAAGGCGTTGTTGAAAAAAAATTGGGTTAACAATAGACCATTTTTCACCCAGAGTGATAGGAAAAAGGGGATAATTGTAAAGAAAATGACGAAAAATTGTCAAATACACATAAAAATTATGTGTTTTTATGTTAGTACCGCCTATTATCCTTTTTCAAACCATGCAAAAATATTTTGGGTCAACAAATCACAACTTCCGTCGGTAAAACATATTTCATTCGGTACATTTACAAGTTGTGCCCCTCGGTTCCAAAATCCTTGCTACGCCACTGGCCCACCCCTCGTAGCCCGTGTTACAAAATATGGCTCAGTAGTTATAGGGTTAAGGTATATTGGCCCGAATTAGTCCTGTCATAGAAATCACGTCAAACACCAGAACAAATAATTATGTTTAAAAATCTGATTTTACAGTCTGAATCAAAACTTAAAAATTCACTTAATGATTTTAAAGCACTTTGAAGTGAAAATATGATTTAATTTTTTTCAATATAGATTGTTAAAGTTCATTAAAGTCATGAATAGGTAAGCAAATTCTACATTTAGAGAGTATTTGGTTTATTCAATATGAAAAATTAGCACGTGTCTTTAAAACCACCCAAATGTCAGTGTTTTCGGCAGGGTGGCGGCAAAATGGAATGTAAAAATTTGAATTTGTATAAAACATATCAACTCACTTTTATTACGTTTAAAGAAAAAAATGCATACCATTTAAAAGACGCTGATGCGAGTACATGTTTTGAGGAAAGTGGACAAGACTGCTAGAATGGTACAAATCACAAAAAATATGTTTCTTTTCTGTATTGGACGCATGACTACAAAAGTATTTAAGAAAGTTTCCAAATCTGTGACAAAAAGAACCGATTTTGAACCTTTGTCTCTTGGCCCGAATTAGACTTGTCATAGACATCACATCAAATACAGGACATTTATGTCAAAAATTTTGATTTTACAGTCTGAATTTAAACTTTAATATTTTTAAAGCACTTTAAAGTGAAAATATGATTTAATTTTCTTAACATAGGTTGTTAACGTTCATTAGAATGATGAAACAGTAAGCAAATTCGGCGTTTAGATAGTTTTGATTAATTCAATACGGTATCACGTTTAAATATTAGCTTGTGTATTTAAAACGACTTAAATGCCAGTTGTTTCGTTCGGGAGGGGGGTATGGAATATAATATAAAAATTTGAATTTGCAGAAAACATATAAACTCACTTTTATTACGTTTAAAGAAATTAAAATGCAAATATACCATTCATAGACGTTGATGCGAGTGACTTTTCTTCTGGGGAAATGGGCAAGACTGCTAGAATGGTCAAAATCACACAAACTGTATATTTTCTGTATTGGACGCGTGACTACAAAAGTAGGCCTATTTGTTTCTAAATCCATGAAATCTGTATATCTTAGAGCAATAAAATTTTACGATTTAAGTCAAAATTGTTTAACGCTCTTCCAGGAGTAAAAATTCCCGAAGTTCCACCAAACACTTGGTTTTTTTAAATTCTATGAGCCGAAAACATAGTTTGAGAACGTGGTGGAATTTCAACACGCGAAGAAGCTCTTATGAACTAGATATAAGTCTGAGTGTTTTAGACTTAAAATTCAAATTTGCATCCTGCGAATTCAGAAATTTGCACGAAGTATGAGATCACGGTCCAAATTGGAAGTAATATGCATATGAACTATAAATAATCAGAGGAATGTATGCAAGAGCTACTATATTTAAACTAGAACCAGTTACTGTAACTGCACAACTGTATCGAGGATTGTATACCCGCAATCTTTTGCACACACTTTACATATAGCGTGCAATACTTGCTTTATGTATACAGGGTAATACAAATTACTTCATTATCAGACCTAATTAATTAATTAATTATTGAAAAGGTTTAATTAGTGCTAATTATAGCTGATTAAATACTTCACAGTAATTACTTTCAGTCATAAATAATCATTCCAACCCAGAAAGAATACAATATCTCTTTGTTTGTCTATTTCAGACTATAATTGTTTGCAATTCTGAAAATTGACTGTTTTACATAGAAGCCTTTGAGAAAAGGTATGGACGAGCCTGTAAATGTGCTCTTTAGTCTAATTAATCAGATTAAATCACACAAAGTACATAATTATTTAGTTGCTACAATTGTTTGGCTGCTTCGACCAACAATACCTCGTCTACCCTTAAACAGCCAAAATAACCAGTGGCATGTCTTTCACTTTACTGCGTTAATTCGGTTTAAAATGAACAAACCCTTCCTAACCGTTATTACTGATAATTATTGTTTTAGCATTTTCGATCAAGAATAACAAAATTAAAATTGAACGGAAATCGTACATTATGACTTTAAGGAATCGGATAGCAACGTTTGAACAGTATTTTTTGTGGGACCTGAGAGCACATCAGACATATCGAATGCATTCTAAATACAAATAATGTCGTTCTGATATCAAGTAATATTGATTTTTTAAATTCGCGATATAATACAAATTTTATAGCAAATTACTAGTATTAAAATTTTATATTTCTGATATTCGATAGTCCTCGAAATAAGCTTTATAAATATAATGATATGTAGGCCTACTTACAGTGTATGTAGCTGGGATGAAAAACGACCATCAATTGAAAATTTTAACAGTTCATGTTGGTGTTGGGGGAAATCTATATCGTCAACATGAAAGTCAAAATTTTAATATGTTGGACGGCTTTTCGTCCCAGCTACACATTTTAAATACATATCATAGGTTTAAAAAATTTGAGGACAGTTTACAAGTGTACAAGTTTTTTCTATTTGTCTCTATGCCACCAAAACATATGGTATAAGAGAGTTACAATAAGACATAATATCATAACATACTATATCATACAATAAAACAAGTTAAATTTCAAAAATATAAAATAATGTGTATTATATCCCGAATTAAAAAAAACACCAAAAATAATTTGATATCAGAAGGGCTTTCCTCGTTTTCAAAATGCATTCGGTCTGATGTGCTCTCAGGTCCCACAAAATACGTGCAAATGTCGCTATTTAAGCCCTTAAAAGGGCATTTCGTGATCCACAGCCTCATCCCCCACTTTAAAAAAAAAAAAAAGTTGAGATTTTTATATCACTGGAAACCTCTGGCTACATAATGTTTATATACAAAATATTTCTTGCAGATTAATTCGTTTCGCAAAGATATCGTGAAATTTTAATTTCGTTCTGGTATACCAGAACGAAATTACAACGCTTTGTGTATGGAGCAGTGTAATACACATAATCATGCATAACTCGTGAATGCAAAATCGGAATCAACTGAAATTTTGGGAATAGGTTTTTTTCTTTTTTATTTATTTTTTTTTTTCATAAAAAGAGGATGCTACGATCACGAAATACTCAGGAAAGTCCATTTTATTTAATCTTCTGCTCAAGCTGTATAATTACCATTTGTGTTGTCTTTTACAGCATTAGCTATAACTTTTACAGCGTCAAGAACTGCAACAGCAGCAGCGGGGTTTGTTTCGGCACCTGTGGTAGAATTGTCAGATAAATTACGAAACAATTATAAAGGATTATAAAGAACATATGTATAAAAAATACAGGGTGTCCCAGAAAAAAATATAAAAATATAAAAAAGTAAAAAAATTGAACTTAAGTCGAGAAATCGACATCAGAATCAAAAAATTAAAATGTAGCGCATAGCCTATTTTATTGTGCAACACATACAAAAATTGTATTTCATTCGGTAGACTGGTTGCGAAGAAATTAAAAATTACATAATACGCGCATCAAAACAATGTAGGTAATTCCAAATTTGATCAACATGTGCTTTTTCACACAACGCTCTCTAAAGTTTGTGTATCTCATTTAAGTCCACATCATTGCGTACATGTGAAAAACAGGACTTTGAACAAAATAGAGGGGGCACTTTTTGGGAAATCTCAATGATATGAGGCGAAGGAGCATTGCGATTTCAATGGGAAATATCTCAATGCTCCTTTAGATCGGATTGACATTAATTCGCAGCCCCTCGTGCATGTTTGGCGAAATTTATTGCCAATTCCTTTGAAACACAAGCGTAATGGTGAAATTATATTAAAAGCGTCAGAATCAGGCGGCGGATGACATGATCGAGCCGGCAACTTGTGAAACCGCCCGGCCGTATGGCATTTTCCAATATACTCGGTTAGTTTTGTGGGGTTCATTATCGAACCCCAACGGTTTTAGCTTGTATTTATATTATTTATCAACATAGGCCTATTTGTTTGTGATAATTTCAAGCGTTTTAAATTTCAAAATAATCAATTACACTTTTGACGTTGAAAATTTACTGAATTTAGAGAATGCAATGCGGCCACCACCTGGTAAGAACGAAATTGAATTTATAATAATGAATTGTTCTGCTCATAAATTAATAGGTTGAATTAGGACATGTGAATTTAAATTCTCATAGTTCGAAAAAAAAAATTATGGTTGGTTGCCAGCATTCAATTTCGAGCGAAAAGAACAACACTTAGGCGGGCCTAAAAGCCATATTAGGCCTAGGCCTATAACATTTCTGTAAATATAGATTAGTATTTATTTTCCATAAAATATTAGCTTTTACTGTCAGATATGCCCCCTTTTAATTTTGAGCCGAACAAGTGAGGTAAAGCATAGAAAATTGGAATTTAGTAACATGGAATGCATGTTACATGTTGCATGTAATACGGTACGATCTTCGGGTGTGTATATAATATGTATCACGCATGCCGTGTACGTACTGTGAATATGTGTCCGACTAATAACATGACTAATATTTCCATCGTAATAATAAAACGCCGGTTCCATCGTTTTATTCAAAATCTCGGATTTTAACAAGTCTTGATTTTTGCTAAAGAACATTACAATTGTGTAAGGGACCGATCGTTATTTACGGCAGGGGGGGGAATGGGTGTTTTGGCAAATATATCGACAAAAAATTTCGCGTTCCCCTCGCGTCCGCTCAAAATTTTCGCGTTCCCCCTTATTTTCCCAATTTTCTCCATTTAAAATTTAACAATCCCCCTCCTGGTTCAACTAAAATTTCAGGTTCCCCCTCAAGACCACAAAAAATTTCGTGTTCCCCCTAAATTTACCCATTCCCCCCCTGCCATAATTAACGATCGCTCCCTAAAAACCAGAATTTAAAACATTTTTTGAGGGCGTCCTCCTCGGCAAATGTTATAATATGGCTTTAAATCGAGCGCACAAGTGGTGAAATTGGCCGGGAAAATTTATTTAAAATACATACCTGCACCGTTAGCATGGTTAGCGGCTGCATTTACTTCGGCAGGAGCTGTGTATTAAAACGACAAGTTCTTTGATATTCATTTTCACAACAACAAAATTATGTGCAGTCATTAAGGTGGCACACAGGATCACTCAAAGTGGCCAATTTTAGACATTGTTTTGTATTGTATCTTTAAAAGTAATGATGATAAGTACATAAAAGTATACATTTTCAGAAAGGAAATGATGCCAGAAATCCAACTAGCACGGCAGATGTATGCAAAAATGAGCACTTTTTGAGAAAAGCGCTAAAAATGAAAAATATCAATCCATTTGCAGTTATATTTTTGTTCATCACATCAACGCACCGGTGGCGATTTGAATATTTAGAAAATCCCATATGAATATGGCTGAAAAACGGCTTGGTTCCTCACCCCCCCCCCACCATGGGCGGTGCCCCCCCCCCCCACCCAATACGATGACTCATGCTATTGTGGGAAGCCATGGAATGTGAATGTAAGAATGATGTTGACGTGTTGCAGTTGGGGTCAGGACTGTCAACTCTGACGCATTGAGCGTGAGACTCACGCAATCCGGGGGAAGGGGTGTATTTTTCGAAAGAAAATTTTGAAAAAGGACCCATCCATATACCAATTTTGCCTAGAAAAAGGGGTAATTGATATACCAAAAGGCCGAAAATGCTACCCATGTTTGCGACATGTCCCCTGGGCACGCATTCTGGTACTTTCTGACGCGAAGGTAGTAAAATCTCACGCCAAAATAGTATATTTCACGCCAGGGTAGCAAAATCTCAAGCATCGTCGAAATAAAATGTTGTTCCCTATTCAACAAATAACCTTCGCAACCAGAATTAGCTCCCGGAGTTTCGTACGGGTTACAACGAGACAATTAGCAGTAAGTTCCTTGTCCAGGGGAATTTCAAGCTAACTCAATTTCTTCCACGAGAACGCACTAGGCACCGCCAGGGTTCGAACCCGCAACCTCTCGCACGACAGTCGAACGCCTTATCGATCGAGTTAACTTTACTGAAGAAATATTTGTTGTTGTCCACAACATTTGTGGTTCAAAATCATGCTTTTTATGAATGTCTCCAAAACGGAGCCGTTGTACTTAAATCTGACAATTGGATTTGTCACTATTTTTGCCATTCTCATTATGTGTACTTTTATATACAGTAGACCAATAATTTAGCAGTAATGAAGATCAAACGATAAAACAATTAAAATATTGAAACATTTTGGCTAAAACAGTTTTCTGTAATCATATAAGAGTAGGTCTACGAAATATAAATTCAAAAGAATGCTGCAATTTCAGCATTAAGAAACGATCCAATATTCATAAGCATTTATCTAAACCTTTTAAAATTGGTCAAACTTTTTATACGTCTTAAAAAAAAATTGAAACTGTTTAAGATACCTACCTGCCAAAGATGCCATCACACACGATGCTATCAGCATCAACATCATAAGTTGTGATTTCGCCATTATGCTCATATAAAGTAGTGTGAAATTACTGGAATGAGGTGATATCGTTAGACTTCTCAACCAACAGGTCTTCTTCCTATGATGTCCGGATTGGAATGATACAGAAAGATTATGTGTTAATATAAAAATAATGATTCTGCCTCGTCAGCTGCAAACAATTGATTTCATCTTTTTACATTAACACTTTCTTCCATTCATTTCAGTTGTGAAAATGTACACATATACATTGACGTGATCGCGTGATATATCAAAATCATTGTCATCGACACATTGGCAATTTTGTTTTTGATCACACAAAAAAGGGTGTAAAAATTTGGTAAGGATTGGAATCAAATATGTATGCTACTTTGTGCATACCGTATCTTACTAATTGTCACCCCAGGTAAAACCAAAAATCGTCGACAATTGCACTTTTTTTGTTAAAAAAAAGGCATATTCCCACCTTGCTTCATCAGATAAAAACTACCTGGTGCCATCACTGATTGAAAACCCACTGTTTTGTTAAATTTTGCCGGTACGTATTAAATTAAGAGCATAGTAGCCTAATCAGTACTGCGATTGGATAAATGATACTTTCAGGATTTAATTTTTGATCAAATTCTTGTGACCTTGGAAATACTTTTTCTCGAGAAAAGAAATGTTCTCAGGCCGGCTGCGATGTTTTTACATCCAAACAAAATTAAAAAAACTTTCCCCTTCGTTCAAACAATGAAGGTTTCTATCACGGTTTTACGGTGGTACTACATCCCTTGATAAATTGGTGACTATTTTTGCATTTTTCTTTTTAAAAAAAAACATATTGGTAACAAACGTTATGTATATTATAGGGCCAAGGAATCCAGTTACTACATTGGAATTTCTTAACATATGTAATGAACCACTTGTATTGAATGTCAGTGAAGTAATTGGATTCCTTGCCCCTATAATATACATAACCTTTGTTACCAGTGTGTAGTTATTCGTGGCGAAAAATGCAAGGGGGTGTAGTACCACCTTAAATAGTTTTGAGTCCCATGCCAACGTTAATACTCGTACAACCTGTTGAGAACCATTCTCTGTATGCATGCAATCATGTCCTTGGATGGCGCGTAAGTGCAACATTTGGCGGGTTTCAATATTGATTACGGCAACAAAGCAACAGGTGGATTGCGAGCGTATTTTAACACCAAACATGAGGTGTTTACGTAGTGCTACGCATTGAGCTATTGCAATTAGAAACCACATCCCCACTCGCTGGCGAAGTGATGTAATAATCGGAATAACTACCATAGCAATAGGTGAAAACAATTTTTGAATACATCGTGCTACACTACAAGCAGGTTGCACTCATCACCCATGTATGTCTGCAATCATAGATTGAATACAATGCCGGTCTTTTCAAAGATATGAATCTTACAGGTGCGAGTGATCAGCATGATATGGTTCAATGCAGAGGTACCGCGTGAACGTACCAGTGCAGCGCGGTATATTCAAAATTGTTTTCACCTATTGCTATGGTAGCTAATCCGATTATTACATCACTTTGCCAGCGTATTGATGAGGTAGATTTTGGAATTCCAAATCTTTCATTTATACAGCTTTATTCCGTAATCTGCTTAATTCCACAACGAAGACTTTACATTAGTCTAACTCGTGAACATCTGGTGCACATCTTACAGTTGCACATCAAGCATACACTGAAAGCCATATTATAACATTTTCATACACAATAGATTAGCATTTATTTGCAATAAAATGTTAGCTTTTACTGTCAGATATATCCCTTTTATTTTTGAGCCGAACAACTACGGCAAAGCAAAGAAAATTGGAATTTACTACCAACGCATATGTCGCCACAACGTACCACTCCTTCGGTAATGTTATGGTACGACCCTTTGTGTAGATCACCGTCCCACACGCCGTGTACGTACTGTGTGTTATGAACATCGTGTGTGCGTTCGACTAATAATTCCATCGTAATAATAAAACGACGGTTCCATCGTTTTATTTAAAATCTCGGATTTTGACAAAACTACAGCACCTAGAGTCTTGATTTTTGCAGGGTATATTGGTTTAATAAAGTACAATATAATCGTGTAAAAAAAGAATTTTTAAAAATCAGTGAGGGCGTGCTCCTCAGCAAATGTTATAATATGGCTTTAAATTCCAAAAGTTCTAGATATTCCAAATCCAACTGTTTTCAGCCATACAAATTGGAAAACGTTTGGAAAATCTTGTATTTTCAACAAAACGTTTCTAAATTGAGGACACATATGATACAATTCATCACGGTTTGCACATTTTAATCATTTATATAACTGGAATTTAAAATAATTTAATAAAACTATCAGTATAAGGTGCAAAGGAATTCAGAGGCAATGATATTTTCCCCAGGGGGTGTGTGAATTTTAAATAGAATAGCCCATTGTGTATAACGGCCTTTACTGAAGTAACAAAACAATCAATAGAATACAGACGGAATTTTTACAATTAATTTTTTATTAATTACATTGTATTTACCCAGGGTAACCCGATCGACCAACAACAATATAAACTACCCATGTAAGGAAAGTCCGCACTTATGTAGCCCGTCCTATACCAAAACCTGATGACAATTTAATTGATAAGGTCGTGTGCAGAATCTTGTTAGCTCCAATGTGATACCAAATTTGCTACCACTCTATTCGCCTCAAGATCTTCCGTACGCTTCTTTGACATGGTGTTAACAACACTTTCGCTTTCATAGGATTTAGTGTCATCAGCATACATAGATATAATTCCGCGTTTTATTACTTTTGCTATATCATTGATAACAATAGTAAACAATAGTGGACCAAGGATACTGCCTTGTGGACATCTGTTTTAATGGGTAATATATCTGAAACAAATTAAAGGAGTATTTCAGTCGTGATCCTAGCATCCAAGAAAAAGGTTTATTCCAAAATGTCGTTGATTTCGAGTGTGTTATGCATGATTGTGTGTATTACCATACACTATTTCGCAGACAATGTGTTGTAATTACGTTCTGGTGTACCAGAACGTAATTCATATTTCACGATATTTTTTGCTAAACGAATTAAAAGGCCATTTCGTGATCCACAGCTTCATCTCCCCACTTTTCTCAAAGTTGAGATTTTTATACCACTGGATTCCTCTGGCTACATAATGTTTATGTACCAAACATTTCTTGCAGATTAATTCGTTTAGCAAAAATATCGCCAAATTTGAATTTCGTTCTGGTGCACCAGAACGAAATTACAACAGTGGCATATGGAGCAGTGTAATACACATAATCGTGCATAACTCTCAAACGCAAAATCAGAATCAACTGAAATTTTGGGAATAAGCTTTTTTTCGTGGATATCTACTGAAAAATGTCATAAAAAGAGGATGCTAGGATCACGAAATTCTCCTTTAATCTGCAAGGAATTTTCTGTACATAAACATTATGTAGACAGAGGTTTCATGATATCCTGTAGTATAAAAATCTCCACTTTTTTTATGAGAAAAGTGGGGGCCGAGATGATGCTGTGGATGACGAAATGCCCTTTTAAATAACATCCTTTGCATTCTACCACTCTGATATGACTTATGAATGATGTCTGTTGCATCAATAAGGTGAAGTTTACAGAAAGAGATCATGATTCACGGAATCAAACGCCTTTCGTTTTGAATTGATATCAGAGAACCGGTCGCCCACTATATTAACAACGGCGATTCTGTAAAAAGTAAAAATCATAATATTCAGTATTTTGCACCATATATTAAAGACAAAATGAGACAATTTATTTCCAACATTTTGAAAAGCACCATCGTGCGTTATGAAATAATTATTTGACCGAAATATTATACATTGACACAACACAAAAAGTGTCTTGATCGATGAGAGTTCAACCAGATTTCTACTAGTATTTGTTATATTTTTGTTTACATTTATCCTGCCTAAAAAGTACGTTAATATTAATTTCCAAAATTGTTTCCATGATCTCGCAGAATCATTGAAAATCCCTACTACGAGGACTGCTTAGTGTAAAAAATATCAATTTCTAAATAATTTGCCATAAAATTTGTATTATATATTGCGAATTTCCAAAAATCAAAAATGATATATTTGATATCAGAAGGACATCCCTCGTATTCAGAATGCAATTTGATGTGTCTGATGTGCTCTCATGTCCCACAACAAATACGGCCAAAACGTTGTTATCCGATCCCTTAACATTTAAGCAATTATTACTCAAATTGCAATTTGAATTTGCTACATGACTTAATAAATCTAAGCGCCCAAACGAGCTAGACAATGTATTATTTTAATAACAATAGAATGATAGTTTTCAGTGTCGCTTATTCAATGATAATGGATTTTTGTTTGACGGAACAATGTCTACAGAGCACCTGTTGTAATCGATATTAACTAAGTAAAAAAATTGATTCGTAATTTTAAATTTAATGTTAACAACGCAAAACAAATTGATCAGCTATGTAGTCGTGTAAACTCCAAATCACAGTGCCAGGTAACGGCCACTGAATCAATCCGAATGTGTATTTATTTAAGGCTCAATATGTTCGTTTTTAATTTTGGGTCGTTTTCCCCAAATTTTGATATGTTTGGTGATATTTCAAGAAAGCGACATATGCCAAAGACAAATGTTTTTTGCACATAACATTGTACAACTCTTCCGCATAACGTTACCATTCGTTTTGGTGATACTAATATTATACATTAGGCATAATTTTGGCGTTTATAATGTTTTTGGCGATTACAGTTTTTATTAAAAAGTGATTTGCTACTTATTACACATCAGCACATGTGGTCATTGTACACTATTAAATATTGCTAATATTACACACTTAAAAACCTGTTTTTGAAAATGGAAGTGTTGGTTGGTATTGTATAATTTCTGATCAGATTGCAGGCTTTTCAGTGCTTTGGCCCTCCTGAACAGTAAAGAACGTCTTCCTGCTTTAGGTCTGGGTTTAAGCTGTATTACGTTGTGAACTACCTCTTGTATTATGGCCATGATTGTTTCTAACAAGAGTAAAGACATCATTTCAGGAACAAGCCTAGCTAGGCATGTAAAAACAGTGAGACATAAGTTAACATGTCTACGATCACTTAGGGGGTTCCAGCCAAGCCTGTCACTAATAAATGAAGAAGGTATATGAACAGGAACCCCGAGGATAGCTCTCCCAGCCCGATTCTGAAGATGTTCTATCCTATGCTGGAGTGTGTATTACAGTTACCCCATACAATGTCACCAATAACTGAGTCTGGGACCGGTCTGGGAAGCACAAGAGCTTTATAAATTGTGTTGTTAGCTGTCTGATTCTATATAACCGCAGTCTAACGAAGGGGTGGGGTAGATGCTACAGTCTCCTGTCGTCGTAAAAACGCTCACTCAAACCGCTTAACGGCTCTATCTATCGTCACTGGGCGGGAAAACCTCATATGTACTTGTAGGTGTAGACTTTATATTGAACAGGTTGCTTCATCCATGTTCAAGGACAAAAAGTACATGCAGGAAACATCTCATATTTTCTTTTGGCCCTTGAAAATGGATAAAGCCTTGTAGGTGTAGACTTTATATTTACTTTATTTGCCACCTTCAATATTGTGTAGCGCTACGCTCTTAATGTAGCAGCGCTTTAATGCTCAATATGCATGTATGTATATTGAATGGGTTGCTTCATCCATGTTCAAGGGCAAAAAGTACATAATATGAGGTTTTTCCCGCCCATATATGACGCTATATAATTGTCCGACCACCCTTTGTGGTCATTTTAGCGATCGTTTTACCCCGACCACCTTACCCGGGGATTGGGTAAGCCGTCCAACTTTGAGGGTAGTGGGAGGGGTTGCAGAGGCCCAAGTACATAATCTCTGGCTGAAATTCAAATTTTGGCAAATGTTGACTGACATGATGATCACTGATCCACTGACATGATATAAATATTATTTCAAGGTAAGTAGGCAAATGTGTAAAATACATGATGCAGTCATGTCTACAGTAGAATTCATCTCGACCTTTGCAGGACTTAAACCCCATTAAAAGCTATTAAACCAAGATAACACTCATTGAAGCAGCTCAACTGATTAAATCAGATCTTCTCTGGTTGTGCACAAGTGTCTGTTTTACATGTGCGACATCGCAATAAAGCTGGTATTATAGCTTCAGTTGGGTAACCGATTATAAAGGAAACGAAAGGAAACAATGGTATGTGTACCTTTGTTCACGAAATGAGACAATGACCTGCTTTTTGTTAACCAGCATTCTTCAAAATGAGCAACATAATAATTGTTGACTTAACACGGTTTGGAAATAATTTCTTCATATTTTTGGTGTTATCTGTCGTTTACATATCCTTCCTAAAACACAAAAGTGCGACCCTCTCCAAACATCTAAATTAGCTAAAGATTTAGGACATGTTACAAAACTATATTTTCTAGAACCTATTTAGAATAGTTTAAATGTAGCTTGTATCGTTTTTTGTGGCATCCTTCAGAACGGAGCGGTCCGTTACCAATATAGCTCAATATTTTCGGTCAAATCTCCATTCAATTAACACGGGGAGTTGGCTAGCTATGAGCTAGCTATGCTTTGCCCTCACTCATATTCTACGAAAGTGCGACCCCTTCTGAACATCTAACCTATAGCTGTAATTTTAGGTCATGTTAGAGAAATATAATTGCTAGAAGTTTGGAGAATAGTTAAAATATTGGCCGGTTATTTTTCACACAGTGATGTTAACTATGCAATGCCCATATACCTATAAACATACACTGTTTGTAGAGGTCACACGTCAATGGTGAGAGCACTGTGTATTGTGTATAGGAAAACGGACAGTAACTGCAGTATGATGAAAATATTCAATAAGGTTGTTGGCGGTCATCTTGTAGTTCATGCTGAAGATGACCCCGCCCCAAAACGAAAAGTAACTCTTTGAATAGATGCTTGGTTATAAAATTAGTATGAAATGACACATATGTATATATAAAATATTATATTTCACACTTTTGAAAGATACATATAGTAACTTTTTTCTAAACACCCTTGAGCACCAGAATCCATGCACCTTCAAAATTCATACCTACCTTTGCCCTCAAAGGTAATGAAAAGACCGAATACGACCCTCTTACTCTTAAGTGCACCTTGCTGTGTAAATAGCAATCTGTAATATTAGGCCCAAAAAATATTTTGCTTGCCCTCCACCGAGTGGCACCGACCGACCCAACATTGGCCAAAATCAGGGTTGGTCCTTTTCCATTTTTTATTTTATTTTAGTTTTATAATCTTAATGGTTCTTTATTACTTTTTCTGTGTGTAAATTTCATTTCTAAGCTAAATTTGGCTAACAACATTTTGTTAAGAAGAAAATCATTACTGTAAACTCATGAAACATTTCATAACTGTCCATTTCTGCATCCAAGTTTCCAATATACCAATGGGTCTCATGCCTGTCACGGTTGTTAGCTGTTGTTGTGATCATTTATTAGTTTTTCAAACAAAATATCACGTACTACCTAATTTTAGGCTTGAACAGCTAAAAGCGGCATCATGCTAATGTATACAGATGCTTTTGAGTCAATTTCAACTGTAATGCCCAGTTATTTACATTATTATGTTTTGATGGATCCAAGTTGTGATAATATTGGATCCAAAATATAATAATGATAAAATTGATGCTTTACGCCCAATATTTATTGGTCTCGCTATGAGTTGTAAAACATTGGACTCGACTACGTCTCGTCCAATATTTTAGAACTCATAGCTCGACCAATAAATATGGGCTCAACCGATCCAATTTTATATCAACATTATTCACTTTCAAAGCATTTTTAAAGCTTTTTCAGATATAAAATATATCTATTTATGACAAGATTGGTGGCGCTATCTAGTTACTGGAAATTACTCTTTCAAGTATAATTTTTTGATGAAATGTGTTTATAAAATTTCTTTGTTGCTTGTTTCACCTATTCCATCTGTTTTTATGGGAGTATTGATTACAAATTACGAAATATGATTTAGGATAAATAGCGCCACCTATAGTTTGCATTTCCTTAATAATGAAGCCAACTCTATATACATCAAACAACCGTGCTGTAAGTATTTGGTCACCCTAATTGAACCTATTTCTATAGTGTGTCATGCTTTCCACATAACCAATACTCATTGCTTAGGTATATACTGGTATATTATACTGTAGTGTGTAAAAAATCCGACCTTTTTTTGCCTTATGAGGGCACCCAATTAACAGACGCTAAGTGTACCTTCAATCCTGCAATTATATAGCTCGCGGAAAGTCGTTGCGACACCAGCACCTGCAACGCAATCGCCAGAACAACTAACATAAACATGATAAATGTGTAACAATTCCGAGTTAAGTTGCAAATGCACATTCAGTTTACACTCTATAACCCCCATCCCATCCATTGTTCAATGTTGGCTACTGTAATGTAGATATGATGACGATGTTGTTGAAGTCAACATTGCGAGGAAGAGATGTTGGCTAATTAATGCTTTGGTGTGGCAACTTTTTTCGCCAGGATTGTGGGATTGCCACCAGGAATAAGGCTCGAGCTATTGGTCAAAAAACATGAAAAATATTAATACTAGGCCTATTATTATTTTTAAAAAACCAAAACACAAATTTCCTAACAAGCGTTATAGCTGGGCACGCTCTTAGAAAAAAAAAAAAAGCCAATAGGCCGAATGCGAAGCTATAAAGAAATGCTAAATTGACGTTGCTTATCAGAATTTAAAACGGCACTTATATAGCAAAGATTATCAGGAACGTGAAGGGAAAAAATTAAGAAACAAAAATGCACAACATGACTGATATTTTAAAAAGAGATGATCATTCAGTACGGCTCGCGGGTATATACGCTCGTACTAATTGATCGATCAAAATGATAAATGTAGAAATTATCTTTTGTCTTATATAAACTCGCCGTAATTGCTATCTTCAGTAGATAGTCACAAAAACAAATTGTACGTAGCTTATCAGAATTTAAAACGGCACTTATTAGCAAAGATTATCAGGAACGTGAAAGAGAAAAATACGAAACAAAAATGCACAACAAAAGAGATGAGGATTCAATACGGCTCGCGGCTATACTAATTGACCGCTCAAAATGATAAATGTAGAAATTATCTTTTGTCTTATATAAACCCGCCGTAATTGCTATCTTCAATAGATAGTCAAAACAAAAATCACCAAACATAATAAAAAGTATAAGAAAAGTGGTTTTGAACAGATTACTTACATTTTTCGTAGGCTCTCAATGCTATCTTCAGAAGTTAGCAAGCAAAGCAAAAAACATGAAAAAAAATAATATAAAAAAAAAACCATGCCTAACACGCGTTCTAGCTGGGCGCGCTCTTTAAAAAAGCCAATAGGCCGAATGTAAAGCTAAGAAATGCTAAAATGACGAAGCTTGTCAAAATTTAAAACCGCACTCATATCAGTTCGGGGCACTCATAATTCACGGACGTCTCTGGTGAGCCAATCCATGTCAACTCCAGGGATGTGCACCGCAGCACCTCTTCAATTTTTTTCTTTTTCTGTGTGGTGGTAGATATTGATGAGAAAGTAAAATCCTGAAAATTTGAGCTTCATACTCCATTTCGTTTTCCCGTGGCATCAATTTGAAATTTAGGGGGGTCAGCATAAAAAATGTGTCGCAACGCGAAAGACAATGTTTGGAGGTCAATAAATGTATAAAGGAAACCCCCTACAACTTTGAAAAGTATGAATCCTGGGGTACTGTTTTTTATGTAGAATTCCAATCTGGCATCAGAGAACTTTACTTTAAAAGATATAGGGCCCTCAAAATGCAACTTCGTCCATCCTGGACCAACTTCAGAACTCCAAAAGTAAAAATAATTTTACCGTCCATTCTTTTGCCAGTCAGAGCCCCTTGGTAGGACATTACTCTTATCCCATATTGAGCCTATTAGAATATACTTTTAGCTGAGATATTACCCATGAAAAACCCCAATTTGTACATTTTTTGTACATTTTGACTCCCCTGAAAACCAATGTCAGACAATTTGCCCCACCATCAACTTCAGGTGTGTTGAAAATATGTTCTTGGGCAACATTTTGTGGTTTGGGGTCTTGATGACTTTGCTTTAAAAACATCAGTTTATGTTATCTACCACCACACAGAAAAAAGAAAAAATTGAAGAGGTGCTGCGGTGCACATCCCTGGAGTTGACATGGAATGGCTCTGGTATCAAATACTCTTGAAGCGTCATGTCACATAACAGTATCATATTTCAGAGACGTCTCATAAATCACATACTCCCTAGTTTCAAAACCCAGTCGCAAACGATATTAGTAATTTTATTGAACGTGTCAGCACAGTGGGAATAATTTTGTGAGTAGGCCTTATCAGGGTTGTAGCTAGCCCAAGTTGAGTGCCTGCTAATTTTACAATCCAATTTATGAATTAGAGCGCAGGCTCGGGTACTCTTGGGATTGTTTTACTTAAAAACGTTTGATTTTGGCATGATGCAGTCATGTCTACAGTAGAATTCATCTCGACCTTTGCAGGACTTAAACCTCATTAAAAGCTATTAAACCAAGATAACACTCATTGAAGCAGCTCAACTGATTAAATCAGATCTTCTCTGGTTGTGCACAAGTGTCTGTTTTACATTGTGCGACATCGCAATAAAGCTGGTATTATAGCTTCAGTTGGGTAACCGATTATAAAGGAAACGAAAGGAAACAATGGTATGTGTACCTTTGTTCACGAAATGAGACAATGGCTGATTTTTGTTAACCAGCATTCTTCAAAATGAGCAACATAATGATTGTTGACTTAACACGGTTTGGAAATAATTTCTTCATATTTTTGGTGTTATCTGTCGTTTACATATCCTTCCTAAAACACAAAAGGGCGACCCTCTCCAAACATCTAAATTAGCTAAAAATTTGGGACATGTTACAAAACTATATTTTCTAGAACCTATTTAGAATAGTTTAAATGTAGCTTGTACCGTTTTTTTGTGGCATCCTTCAGAACGGAGCGGTCCGTTACCAATATAGCTCAATATTTTCGGTCAAATCTCCATTCAATTAACACGGGGAGTTGGCTTGCTATGATTTAGCTATGCTTTGCCCTCACTCATATTCTACGAAAGTGCGACCCCTTCTGAACATCTAACCTAGCTGTAATTTTAGGTCATGTTAGAAGAATATATTTGCTAGAAGTTTGGAGAATAGTTAAAATATTGGCCGGTTATTTTTCACACAGTGATGTTAACTAGGCAATGCCCATATACCTATAATATACACTGTTTGTAGAGGTCACGCGTCAATGGTGAGAGCACTGTGTATTGTGTATAGGAAAACTGCAGTATGGCCATTGCAATCTAAGTGTATTCTAGGACCATTTGTCAGAGTTTGCACAGATCTATATGATTTTTGCACAGGTATAGATATTTGCTAAACATACTCAGCTTCGTTCCGATGTGCTGCATCGAGTGCCCAGCTGTCAACAAAGCTCGACGTATGTGATATGATATCACAGACCCCCGTATGTGAAATCACTGACCCGTCTTTGAAATCAGAGACGTCCGTGAATTACGAGTGCCCCCGAACTGATATAGCAAAGATTATCACTAACGAAAAGGAAACCAAATTAAGAAACAAAAAGGCACAAAGTGACTGATATTTTAAAAAGAGATTATGATTCAGTACGGCTCGCGGTTATACTAATTATTGACCGATCAAAATGGTAAATGTAGAAATTATCTTTTGTCTTGTATAAACCCTCCTCAGTTGATAGTAAAAACAAATCATCAATCATAAAATAAAAAATAAAAAATATACGAACAGAGGTTTTGAACAGATCAATTATTTTTTTCGTAGGTTCTGAATGCTACCTTCAGAAGATACAGGGTGTATCAAAATGATTGGCACCGGGCAATGTGACATTTTCAAAAATATGGCTGATATTTTAAAAAGAGATGATGATTCAGTACGGTTCGCGGCTATACTAACTGACCGATCAAAATGATAAATTATCTTTTGTCTTATATAATAAACCCACCGTAATTGCTATCTTCAGTAGATAGTCAACAAATAAAATCATCAAATATGAAAAAAAAATTATTTATACGAAAAGAGATTTTGAACAGATTATTATTTTTTTGGCTCTAAATGCTATCTTTAGAAAAATTGCCTAACACGCGTTGGGCGCGCTCAGTGGCGTAACTTTGGTTCAGGGTGCCCGGGGGCGAAAGTAGATCGGGTGCCCCTAACCAATGGTGTGCATGGTGCAAAGCCCCCCCACCCGGACAAAAAATGAAAGAGAAAAGTGCTCTTCTGACCAAAAATGAAAGAGAAAATCGGGACCGCAAAGGAAAAGAAAAGGGACAAGAAGCCCGTTTTCCACCAAAATTCATCCTGATCATGGGCCAAAATAGTGCAAAATATAAAAGATTTGCGCGTTGCTTGCGCGCACAATGTCCCTATTATACTTTGATCAGCTCGTAATAGGCGGGACTTGTTAGGCT
The DNA here is from genome assembly GCF_039555335.1 of Amphiura filiformis. NCBI lineage: Eukaryota > Metazoa > Echinodermata > Ophiuroidea > Amphilepidida > Amphiuridae > Amphiura > Amphiura filiformis. The sequence continues at coordinate 19,607,586 of NC_092638.1, forward strand.
TTTACCACTACGCCAAAAGTTAAGAGAGCCATTATTTGACCTGTCCGGCCTATATTTTGTGTGTTAAAGAAAGTAGACAAAGTATAGGACTTGCATTAGTAATTTGTGATGCTTCTGGAGAGGTGTGACAAAACAATTCTCAAAGTAAAATATTTTGATATTAATCCGCGATGTTATAAGGCCCGCCGATTAGGAGCTGATCAAAGTATAAGCCCTTTCCACCCAGATCATGGGCCCAAATAGCGTAAAATACAAACATTTTGCTCGCTACACCCGCACATTGTCTCAATAAAGCCTTTTTGTGAAGATCAAAGACTTAAATGTACATACTCTCTCTAAGAAAACCGGCATATGTGTAATTCCCTCTGAAAATACCGGGTCAAAATTATGCAAGCGCAAAATTGCTTTCGTTTTTGCCCTCAAATATTACCCCCCCGACCAAGAAAGCTTGCTATATATGCCCTTGATTGAAAGCCATATATACCTACCGAATAACTTTTTAAAAAAAAAGTGTTTCCGATCAAATTAATTTCATCTTTCAATGAACTTCATGTTAACAAAAAATGTTTTCATCTTCTCCAATGGCTTTACTTTTCAAGATTTATCACTATAGCTGCAGTGACGTAGCTAGAGGTTGTGGCGCCCGGGAGCAAGAGTACAAAATACCCCTTCTTCCTAAAACAATTGCGCGCGGGCGCGCGAAATGTCAGGCTTAAATACTACTAATTTGGTATAATCAAGTTGAATTTCGGTCTTTCAAATGACAAGTTAAGGTGCACCGCGCGCGAAAATTTTGTGTTGAGGGGGGCACCCAAATGAAGATTAATTCTCTCCATGGTAGGTAAAGGTGTCCACTTCGTTCCTATAACAAAGTATTATCGTGTCGAAATGCATGTGTATCCAGGCCTGGCCAGGGTGCCCCTTAGCCCGGGTGCCCGGGGGCGCGGCCCCCCAGAGCCCATAGGAGTTACGCCACTGGGCGCGCTCTTACAAAAAGGAGCCGATAGGCCGAATGCAAAGCTATGAAGAAATGCTAAAATGACGAAGCTTATAAACAGCACTTAACTTATAAAGTAAAGATTATCAGGACCGTGAAGGAAAAAAATAGCTCGCGGCTATACTAATTGACAATCAAAATGATAAATGTAGAAATTATCTTTTGTCTCATATAAACCCGCCGTAATTGTTATCTTCAGTAGATATTTTAAAAAAAATTTAAAAAAATAAAAAATCAGCAAACATAAAAAAATATACGAAGAGTTTCGAACAGATTAATTATTCTTTCGTTGACTCTAAATGCTATCTTCAGAAGATAGCAAGCATAAAGCATGAAAAATAAAAATATTAAAAAACAAAACATTGCCTAATTACACGCGTTCTAGCTGCAATTCGTTGCAACACTAACACATGCCACGCAATCGTAAGAGCTAAACATGTGACAATTCCGCATTATCGTTGTATAATAGTTGCAAATGCACATTCAGTTTACACCCTCCTCTTCCCCATTTTTCAATGTTGGGGACTGTAATGTAGATATAACGAGGTAGTCCAAATCAACATTGCAATAGGGAGGCGGGGAAGGATGTTGGCCAATTAATGCTTTTGGTGTGGCAACATTTTTCGCCAGGATTGTTGCTGTGTATAATACGAGTAAATGTTTTCACGATGAGGACATCCATATATTATGATTCAAGTGTACATATCTGTGTAAATAGCAAAACTATTTTTGTAAGGGTACCCAAATTGCTGTAAGTGTACTTTGCTGTCGAAATTGAATTTTTGTGTGTTAGGACACACACATTACGATATTGAACCTTGCTTTGCAAATAGTAAGGTACACTTCAGGGGTTCTCAATAGATCTTCACTTTTCTTTGAAAACCTGGTTTAATGCCATGTCAGCTTGTCCCGAATTCGACATTCCAGGTCTAGGGGAGTCTTTTATTGAACTATGCTTAAGGTTATGCTACACCACTTGAAAAATTTGTGACTATTTTTGTATTTTCTCAAAAAATAATAACACACTGGTAACAAAAGTTATGTTTATTATAGGGGCAAGGAATCCAGTTACTACACTGGAATTTCAGTGACTCAAGACAAGCGGTACGTTATTTATGATAAGGAAAGAGGTACCGATAGAATGTACCTCATTTCTTAATATATATAATGAACCACTTGTCTTGAATCACTGAAATTTCAGTGAAGTAATTCCTTGCCCCTATAATATACATAACTTTTGTTACCAGTGTGTGGTTATTTTTTGAGAAAAATGCAAAATTAGTCACAAAATTTATCAGGGGGTGTAGTACCACCTTAATGACAAAAATAATGACTACTGTTTCTTTTTCTTTCTTTTCTTTATTTCTTTCTGCAGTCATCCTGAATTCCAAGATCACCTACCACCAGGCCGTTCACGATACCCATTTAAAGTGCATGACATTCAGAGATTTATATCAAACCAGATTTCCCGGCCAGATTTTCTCCACATCTTCCTGGTTTAATTGAATGTTCATAATCATTTATAAATTTAATCAAATGCTTGTCAAAGCATTGGTCTAGAGATCTGAAGATCAGTGGATGGAATCAGGGCCACCACACAGGTCTCCCACTACCAATACAGGTTGTATCAAAATATTTGGTACCCATCAGTTTTCACTGATTATGGACTTGCCTGCCACATCAAAATGCAACATAAGATCCATTTTGTTGATTAATGTCAAGAGGACCTTCTGTTGCATTTGGAAGAAGCAGGCTTTTCAATAACCATCAAAACTTTATTAAGTACCAATCATTTTGATACAGCATGTATTAGGTCAGGCGGCCACTCTGAGGAAAAGTTAAAAACTTGCATGTCAAAAGTTTGATGATGTCCTTTAAGGGTGGGGTATGAACGTTTGGACAGTATTTATTGTGGGACATTAGAGCACATCAGACATATCAATTGCATTCTGAAATAAGAAGAATGTCATTCTGATATCAAATAATTTTGATTTTTTGAAATTCGCAATTTAATACACATTTTATGGCAAATCATTAAAATTGATATTTTTGATATTTAACAGTATTTGAAGTAAACTTTATAAATCTGATGATTTATACTTAAAGTGTATGTAGGTGGGATGAAAAGCCGACGATCAATTGAAAATTTTGACCTTTTCATTATTGAAGATATGGATTTTTTTCCCAAAACACCAAAAAAATTAGGTCTTTTTGGGAAAAAAATCCATATCTTCAATATGAAAGGTCAAAATTTTCAATTGACCGTCGGCTTTTCCTCCCTGCTACATACACTTTAAGAATATGTCATTAGATTTATATAATTTACTTCGAGGACTGTTATATATCAAAAATTTGAAAAATATCAAATTTTTATAATTTGTCATAAAATTTGTATTATATTGTGATTTTCAAAAATGAAAATTATTTGATATCAGAAAGACATGCTTCAGATTCAGAATGCAATTCGATAGGTCGGAGGTGCTCTCATGTCCCACAAAAAATACTGTCGAAACGCAATAAACGCTCATTTTAGATCCCTTAAGTGAAAGTATGTTTGTTAGAAAGCCATCTAAGGCAAGTGTCAAATGTTGAAAATTCCAAACTGAAAGGTCAACTTTGACCAATGATTTAACTAGTTTTTAAAAACATAATCGTTTTTTGACCCCCCCCCCCCCATCATAAAAGGTCGTTTATAGGACATCATCATACTTTTGAGTTGTTCCCTTACTGTTTTTAATTTCCATCATATAGCGGATCCTAATAGTTGTTAATTTTGATGAACCACTGTGTAACATAATTGAAACCTTAAAATTGCATCATCTAAAAGATTGTTTTTCCTTGAGTTACCTGATTACTGATTGACTGATTATTGATGGGTTTTTGATGTTGTTTACTAAATACTGATATTGACAAAATGACTATTATATAGTGTAATTTGAAACTTTTCTCAATCCCAATTTCCATTTAAAATGTTCTGAAATCTACGGTACAAAACTTGAGCATTCGGGATGTGTAAAGAGAACTTGCTTTCTACATAATCATCAACAATTCCATTTTTGATTGGTAGCCAGTCTTTATATTGTTGTTGTTGCATTTGATTGACCTCACACCCTGGGGTGGTTCTCCTAGGTTGAAGGTGTACAGGGATTTGCCATGGTTTTCAGGTACCTTTGAGTAATTTCGGGATATTAATCTGGTGGGTTTTCAATTTCAAAGCGCCCAATTGGTTATAATTGGACACATTTTGGTAAAAGCGCTCAAGTACAAGCACCCAATTTAGGCCTTTTGTGAAAAATTGGTACATTGATGGGTTGCAAAGACAGCAAAAAGTACGGTACATATACATGTAGAGAAAATAGGCATCCTAAAATCTGCATGGCATATCCCCAGGCCTCACTCCTATCACTGATCACTAGTGATCCTTGGCCCAGCTATTAACGTTTTTCAATCTGCCGTAATTGCTTCTTCTTCATCCTCTTCAGTTTTGCAGTGTTCTTGAGCTGTAAGAAAAAAATCAGAAAAAGTAAAATCTTAATAAATATTGTATTTAGAAAATACCTGCTAAAATCATGACCAGTTTTACAAATTGTACAAGAGGTAAAAATGAAGGGTGAAGCCGTGAAAGATGCTAATTAGCAATTTCCATTATGCACAGGCTACCTTAGTGCCATGCATACAATGTATTTGTCATAAACTCATAATGAAAGACAGCGATGAAAAGACTAGTTCGCGTCTAAAATTCTGTCAACTAGACAGAAAATACTGCACTGTCAGATACTACTGCAGATGCGAACTAGTCTTTTTATTTCTGTCTTTCATTATACATACTATTGTTACTTCTATAAATTTATTCAACAAGAAACTTTTTTATGCATAATTGCAAGAACAGCAGAAGACAGAAACAGATAGAAAATATAACAAGATTGGTTTTGAAATGTACACAGATAACAGCTTTATTAAAACGTACACAGTAAGTGCAATTTATTGGATCAGAAACACAGAATTAGAGAAGGAGAACCGGCCGGGACTCCCTATAAAGCCATGTACAATCACGCCATCAGATATGGAAAGAAAATTGGGGGTATCCGGGTCCTTGCCGACGGTGCGCAGAAAGGAACGAAAACAATTCTGCATCTCATCAAGTGTCTTGGTACTTGCGTGCAGGGCCCATCAAGTGCATCTCTCAAATGCGTCCATCATCCATGTCGCGCTTGAATGACAACGTTTCAAAGAATGCCTCGAGCGCATTCCGAGGGAATCCGAATACCCCCTATATTTGCTCACATGACTATATCAAGATGGCGGTCGAGTCCCAGATCTCCTTCTCTAATTTAGAACCTTTTGGTTGACTGTATTCTTCAAATCTTGATGAGTCTGGCTATACTTACCACCTGTACAACTTCTGATTTCCTCTCGTTTTCCAGTTTCCTCTTCAGTTTATCTGCTTTACGGTCTTTCTTTTTCTGAAAGTAAAAATAACAGTAACACACATTGTATTTATGTACTGTAAATCCTTTCATTTCTATTTAAAGGCAAGTCAAACTTCAATATGACAGACCATGTTTGAGAGCAAATAATAATACAGCCTGAGCGTAACCAGCTTGGTTAAATTGAATGGACAAAGTCCAGACATTGAAACTTTTGTCTTTAATGATTTAAATAATGATTTAACATTGTGTGCCACAAAAGCCCACAATTTAAGGGTCCATCTACACATGTATGTGTTACAATTCATCCATCGTGAAATTAACATAGCCCAAAAATAGCAGTCAAGTATAATCGGGTAAAGCCTACCTGTGGATGTGAATCTGTCAAGTTACTGGTAATCTATGATGATCCAGCTGCTACATTGTACCTTCCACAGATCTCACAATTCAAGTTGACTACCAAAGTATAACTTTAAGATCTTCATACTGGGTCTCTAGACTAGGTCTCTAGACTACCCCACTCAAATCACCCTTTCTGTGGTCATTCATTTTGTATGCGATATGTTTAATCCAATCGAAAGAAATTGATTGCCTGACCGCGCACTAATTGGGTGGTCATTAATAACTCACAATGACTCCTGGAACACACCGGTATGTGCTACAATGACTTCTGTGCATGCGTGCATGTATACGCTAAGCGTTATGGCAACACACACAACTGTGCGATGCCATCGCACTTCTGTGATTGGTAGCTCTTGTTGTAAGCGTAAATGTCCAGTTTGCCTGGTCGATTTTTTTGTACATGTAGGGTAGGTTTTAACAATAATTTAAACTGTTTACATTCAACAGCGTTTTATAGTTTTTTTTTGCCATTTTGATTTCTTCAAAATATTAGATGACGGTAATGAATGCAGAATGATAATAATAACTTTGCACCATCTATTTTGAGGTCAGTGTCCGATTTACAAATTTTTTCCTACCTGCACTGGTGCATGTAGCCCAAAATTTCTACATGCACAGCAAAACGTGTGCATGCACCAAAATTAAAGCAAACATAAAATCACATTGAATCACGATCATTGTCAGTTGCTTGTAATAATATTCCGGCTCCACTGTCATTGTCATTTTTATGCCGATCACTCGCCGATTTCTTAGCCAAAACACTGGATGCTGTGGTTTCATCTGTTCTAGAACTCGTTGTCGACGAGGTGCACGATTTCCAGAATGATGCAAGTGTTTTTGAGCTATTTCCTTTTTGCTGGACATATTATTATGATTATTTTCCGTGACGTAAACAAATATTTCCCACGGTTTAAATTCGACGCAAACTGGCTGTGTAGGAGACTAGGGAAGTCAATGAAAAAAAGTGACAGTTCTCACGTGATAGGGGTATCGGGAATTGTCACCCTTCTAATGAAGTCAGGATATTGCGCTAAAATTAGATTGGGTTTTTCCAAATCGGACTGACTGCTTGTTTACTTTTGTATATTGCCTTGTCATATCGCTAGCGCTAAAATCGTACATGCACGCGTGCAGGCAGGTAGTGAAAAGCTGCATGCACAGAGGGAATGTTACATGCACTGGTGCAGGTATGCAGGTGGTAAATCGAACACTGTTTGAGGTCATGGTGTGAAATTGTTTTGTTTTGGGCCTCAGTATTTTTCCAAGGGAGTGGCCCAAAACAATAAACCCTCCGATTTCACAAAATGACCTCAAAATAGATGGTGCGCAGTCTGTGGGCATCTTTAAGTTGTTGAATTTAAGTCTTTGTGGATAAATTTATTCTAAAAAGTAAAGCCCAAAATTAATTACTACTGGACATTTTACCTGGGTGCTCCCTTGTTTCTAGAATATTTTCTAAACGGGGGTGAGGGCAAACGGCAATATAACATTTTGGAGATGATGCGTACACATCAGGGCTCCGCTGCTCAAAGACTCCAAGTATATTTCTAGTATTTGTCCTGTTACCCAAAGGCCCTTATTTTTATATTTGAACAACAACTTCCATTTATCGCTGATTTTGTACTACTTTTAACAAAACAATTTGAGCTAGAAACTGTGATTTGGTTATTTTGAAACAGATTCATCAGGATCGTTCATAGTTCATTAGCCTTGATCAAGGCTTCCTCCTTACTTTTTCTCTATTCATGCTCTTCCCCATGTATAATCAGTGGTAGAAGTAGGCCTATCATATACCATTGTATACTTCACTCTCTAAAATTTTTAGTCAGGTCAGATTTTTTGGTGCTGGCAACATGAGCTAGGGAGGAAGTGTGCCTTGTGGGGTGGGCGTGGCATGGTGTGCATTTTGCTCAAACACTACCCCTGCAGTGCACAGTATGCCTGGAGTAAAGTAAAGATAAGAAAGTCCACTATCTGGCCTCAACAATTCAAATGTCAAACAAATTTTTACAAAGATGATGGTAAATAATTATTTCGACAGAATAACTTTTGAAACAGAAATTTTTGGAAGATGTGGCAAAGCTTCCATGAATTTTACATTCACTAATCACTAACTATGGACACCAAAGGACTTGAAGCAAGTCTAATAGTTCATAAGATTGATAAAGGTTCTTTTTCAGATCCAATAAAATGATACTACTCCTACACCATGAACGAGGACGAGGGGGCTTACAGACTGGACAAAATTTATGACCAGGTCATAAATTCTTGGCAACAAGAAAGTTTGGTGACGTCATCAAAACCAGACAAAAGTGTTGCCTGTTCTAAAAACATCAGTACCAGAGTGAACAAGATTCCTGATAGGAATTGAAATATTTCTGAGTGAGTATTATCATTTTATTGGATCTGAAAAAGAACCTTTATCAATCTTATGTGATTTGGTTTTAAGTCTGTTTATCCTGTGTTATTTTTTATTTAGTGCAAAGTGTAACTTTGTGATTTAAAAAATAAAAATTGTGTTGTAAATAAGGAAGTGACAAATACTTTGCATTGTACAGAACCTTATTGGGTACCTGGGGTATTGTAAAAAATCTAAACATTTTGCTTTGTACATACCTCAACAATATCCTTTGAGCTCCAAAGGCAAAATGTTTAGTAATTTTCACAATTGCCCCCAAAGAACAGATGCACATTAGGCCTTCATTACCTGGGAATAATAATTAGTATACCCTGCATAGCCCTAAACCCTACATGTAACTCTAATCCAAACCTAAAAATAGGGTGCACAGGGTAAACCAGAAATGTACCAATACCTGTATTTCAGAGGCTCTAGATTCTTGTAGCTGCCGCTCATACATCTTAATGGATTTTTTTCTCTGCTTTTTCTTTCATCTTCTTTTCCCATGATGTTCGCAGTGGTTTGTCTTTCTTCATTTCAGAAAATCTGTTAAAAGAAAAATTTGTACAAAATATATACGGTACCATATCATTTTAAGGTAAACAAATCAGTACCGTACTTAAGAAGAAACTAGAGCTGCTGCTGCTAACAAATTGTGGTTTTGAATTTTATGACCTCTGGCTTGTCCAAAGTATCAAAATGCATCTTCATTTGGGGCTTAATAGTCTAAAATTGAAAATGTTATGTGCGGAATAGGCCTATATAATGTCCAAGTCAAAAAGGCACAACATATGCTTGACCCCCAAAATGTTAATGCTTCTGCCACCACTGCACCAGATGACCTCTGCATGAACTCGGACCTCAACCATTACTGTACAAACATTATTATTTTGAGGGGCGGGTAAAGGGGGGTGGGGCAAGAAATTTTTGGCAGCTTAACAAGGTAGAGGTGGAAGCAATTTTGGCAGACCTGTCAAAAACTTAAAAAGGGAGGGGCAATTCAGAATGGCTTAATGTGTCAGTTTCATAGTACATGTACATTATGACTGTAAGAGCTGGAACATGATCTCCATATTCAGAGAGCCTAAAAAGACCCTGGCCTTGTCTTGACCACCACACATGTATGCAGGATGTATGTACCCGTACAGTTCACGGTACGGTACCCCGGTAACTACAAATATTGAACATTTGAGGACTTTACAGTTTCCAATCATTTGTAGAGCCAAGATTTATTATCATTATCAAATGCTGTTGGCCCATGCAAAAATAAAAAGAGTCACCTCACTTGCACTGTACAATGTATGTATTGAAACTCCCCTTGAGTGCCAATTTGAACTGATACCCTTTATACACACGAGCCCCCCCCCCCCCAACGATAGACGTATACACCGTTCCAAGGCTCCCGCTAGCCTCTGCGTCCAATCGGAATTTTACCAACAGTCATCATGGTGGTAGGGTATCGGCATACATCATTGCATGTAGCAAATCTACAAATTGTACATTGTAAATTTTTCAATACCCGGTATTTTTGTTAGCGGCACATGCTTACTTGTAAACAAATCAATCGGGACTTCCCCAGCCATCCAACAAACAGCGATCGTCCGGAAAGCATGCAAAAAGTGCACGATTTCCTGACATTGCATTTACAAATATTGCAGAATTTACTTCAATTCTCAGCAGGTGGGTCAAAATTTTGGGGCTTTTATTATCTTAAAAATATAAAAGAATAAAAATTTCTTATTTTTATCATCAATTAATGATAAAATTTGAAGTTTTGTCTAAGGCGTCCACATTTGTGTGACATGGACGCAAAATACTTGATTAGCCATGTGAACTTGCATCCAAATGTGTAAAATACGCGTCTGGACGCAATGACGCACATTAACAGGAAGCCTGAACAGCAGCAGCAGCAGTAACAGCAACAGCAACAACAACAACAACAACAACAACAACAACAACAACAACAACAACAACAACAACAACAACAACAAAATGCAGAAATATAATTTTTTGTTGAAAATATAAATTAAAAAGAAACTTTCCCGGGGAAACTTTACCTTTCTGTTTTTTCTGTTTTCCACTTTCTTCCTGATTTTGGGATTCCTTTTGGTATTGATGTATTGTAGCTGACACTTTTATAAATACTAAAAACTGACTTAGCCAGTTCTTTTTCATTTATATTGTCAAAATTCACACTTTTTGAAGCGACATTTTGACTTTCTGTCAATTTTTCGTTGGAAGAGGGAACTTCTGCAGTGTCTTCCACATTCAAATTGTTTGCATGGTTGTGTGTATCAACCATTTCTGCCCTATGCGAGGTCAGAGGTGTAGCTGTTGTCAATGTCACGGGAATTTCCCCGGCCCCGTCGACTGCATGGTCTTGCTCCTTCACGATGTTCCCCGTGCCTTCCGGTTCAGCTTCAGCGACTTCACCGCTCGACTTTTTTTTCTTTTTTGTCGCGGTTCGGGCAGATTTTGCGGCCTTTGAACGTTTTGATTTACTTCGGGCCTCTCCCTCAATATTACCTTTTGAAGAAATAGCAGCACGAGATGTAGAAACCTGGGCAGAAACAGGTTCGTTATCTCCTGTTGTTTTCGCACGTGTCCTTGTTGAGATCGACGCCATGTTTATTATTGTGAAATTGGTTCTTATATCCCCGATAATGCGGCAAAGGTTGTCCAAATATATGCATATTTATTAGGTGACGTCATTTTGGGCGTCATTTGAGGAGAACGGAAGGAATCAGGAAGTTGATCTCGGGGCACACTGAGCTGCCCACCATACCCACGGAATAGTGGATTTTTGAGAAAAGAACAAAAATGTTATTTAGGCAGGTCCTTCTCAGGAACCATCTCCGGAAAAAACAAAAACAAAAAAAAACCCAAAAAAAACCAAAAAAAACACCAAAAAAAAAACCCCCAAAAACCCTAAAACAACATTTTTGCTATGATACTGCCATACCGATACCATAAATACTTTGGCCTGCACTTTTCATAGTTTTTAAACCACTGCTTCCCAATGAGCAATTAGGCCTATATTCCCTTTTTATGGGCGCCCTAGGGGTTAAAATTAGCCTGACCAATACTAGGGGCCCCGGGTTGGTGCGGCCCAGACAGGTCTTTCGTTGAGAAGGCCCCAAAAGGGAGGTCTTTCCGTCGGAGACTGGGGAAAATCTTGCCAAAGTAGAGTGTCTTTCCGTGAGACTGGAAAAAATTTGGGTAAAAATATAAAAGTTGATACAATTTTCACCACTGAAAACTTTAATACCAAAATTTTTGAAAAATTTGAAGAAAAATTAAGCGGGTACCATGGGTACCGGGTCATTCGGTAAGATATTATTATCAGAAATTTGTCCAAAATTCAATTGAAAAAGGGGTCTTTTGGATTGACAGGAAAACAAAAACGGGGGTCATTGGGTGAGAGGGAGTTCAGTAGGCGAAAACAAAAAAAGGGGTCAGTGGGTGAGAGGGAGTTGAAAAAATGGGGATCAATGTGGCCACACATCATCCCTGGCACCCATTTTGAGTGAGTGCCCCGAAAGAAGCCGGTGTAAAATGGGACGCCATTGATTTTATACTATGGGATTTTTTTGTTGGGGCAAAATGGAACAGTGCGAGTTAGCACAAATCAACGGCGTCCCATTTTACCCCAAGTTTGGCACAGTTCTAAAAGAAAACTTTTCTTATAATTTTCAAAGAAAAAAGAACTATTTTGTCTTACCGTATATAATTGAAAAGGTGACTTATAGAAGTTATTTTTTAAATTTGAGAACACTAATCCGGGCCATTGATTCAGCTGTTTAGCCTCAAGTCGTGACCTCTGCTTAGACATGAAAAAAGTGGATTTGTTTTGATGTGTTAAGCTTGCGGCCCTCAGAAGTTCACTGAGGAACTTTTAAATGGTTGGAAATATAAATAGACATTATACTCAAAGTTCTTTTGTTGCAAAAATTTGCAAAATGTGACTATTTTAAGGTAGGCCTACTAGTAGGCCTATTTCCGAAATCAGTGTCCGAAATTACCCTGTGTCCCAATTTACCCTAGATCCGGGGGACGGGGTGCTGATTTTGAAAAAGTGGACTTTTTTTCCAAGGGGAGGGGCGATTTTGTGAAAAGTGGACTTTCTGAAATTTTGGGACTTTTTGTAGGCCTATTATATGCCTCAGTACCCGGTACTTTACGGCCTGGCCGGGGAGAGTTTTACGCGCGGACACCCCTTCGGGTTCGAGTTTAGAAAGGGTATAATTTGTTTTGAATGTTTATAGTGTGACTTTCAAAATTGCAATTAAAACCGGGATTACAACAAAAAAGAATGATAGAAATTTAGAGTCAGTGTTAATATTGTCTTTCTCGACAGATTACCGAGATGTGCTACATCACCTTAATGAATAAACATTAGCTATAATGAATAAACATATCCCTGTGATCACATGGAAGATATAAGCACTTGTAACCTTTGACCTATAGGTTTACGATTCTGTAATAAATAAAGATTTTCTCTAATAACTTTTGGTATTGTTTTTGAACATGCCATCTCATGGATACCACAGTTATTTCTGACAATTAGACACAACATTTGCATTATACATTTCACAAACTGAGCTGTATAATCTTCCACAAACGTACCTTTGTAGTAAATATTTAGTATCTGACTTACTAGAAACACTGTTACCATAAGCGACGATCAACGCCGAATTCACGAATTTACATTGTTTATGTCGAAAATGCAGCAGCAAAAGTTCATGAAATTGTAGTAAAGTTAGTAAACTAAATATATATTTGACCATAATAGGTGATTTGTAAAGGTTCTCCTCAAGTAAAGATGCCGGGGGAAATTTTAAGGATACAACAGGTAGGTTTTACTTTTAGCCCCGGTTTTAGCTCATTTTTTAGGTATGACAGGGAAACCTCAGTTAACACATTTGCTAGTCAGTCAAAATTCATGAAGATGGAGATGATGGCGATGTGATAAGACGTGTTGTTGGAGCTCCAGGAAAATACCAAGAAATTATGGAAAAATCATCCCAGAATTTCTTAGGACTGAGCCAACAACTAAACCAAGTTCTAAATGCTTTGGATATACATCACTTGGAACCAGTTTGGACTTTAAAGGAAACCAGAGGAAATATCCGTCTGGATATAGTATGGAACAAACCACAGTTCAAATTTCCCGCGCATCATCTAAACAAAGTCAAAGGAACCAGCGGTAGCGAGCGACCAAGCAATCAACTTGGGTTTACCGGGCGTAGGAGTGAGGAGCAGGAGACTAAACCAACTTCCCCAGGAACTATCGCTACGACTACAATTAAAGAAAAAGGTACTGTTACTGTCGGTAAAAAGCCCGAAAAAGGAAGAAAAGAAAGTCACCATCCGCTAGAAAGAGAGATAAGGAAAGATACAATAAATGGAAAGAAGGAAAGAAACTTAAAAATTCGGCAACTGTTAATACTTTCTCAACATCGTCAACAGATTTTACTGAGACAAAAACCCCACCTAACTAGCTGTAAAAACATTGAACCTGAGACGAAAATATTTTCATCTCATGTTGAACTGAATCTGAGGAGGACTGAAGTTAGACAAGGAACCCGACAAGGAGTTGGAATTGGATTATCCTTTTCCTCCCCGGTCTAGTTCTTCAGACTGTACTAAAAGACAAAAGGAGGCATTGGAAGTTGAACTGGAAAAAGAGGCTGAGCAGGAATATTTAGCTGAACCTAACGCGACTGAATCTCTCTTAGCTTCAATCCAGAACAACCAAATCGAGTTGCTTGATTTGTACCAAGCTGTTGAAAGAGAAGCTGAAGAGGAATACGATAGTGATGAAATTAATGAAGCTATCTACGCAAGATGGTGCTATAATGATAAGTGTCTAAAGCCAGAAACCCAAGTTTCTGGAGGACTTAAAAGGTGCACAAGGTGTAATATACAATGTAGCAGCTTATTGCAGCCGAGATTGCCAAGCAGAGCATTGGAAAGCAGCCCATCGTTTTGCTTGTAGAAAGAATCCATAATTTCTTTGTCTTCTTTCATGTAACTCGTTGAACTGCAACATTATCACTGCTGTTTGTCATAATTTACTTAGTATTGATTGGTGGATTTTTGTGATTTCGTCAGTAATTATTCATTTGTGGTATCGTCATCATCGTGCTTCAATTGGTGAACGTAATTTGTGATTTGTGGATTGTGCTTCGTAATCGTGACCATCTGTGTGCATGTATTTGATCTAGTGGTGGTGGGAAACAGATGTTAGATGTACCTTAACTTATGCTTTTATGCGGTGCGCCTGTTTACAGAGGCGGAATTTCCAAACCAACCAACCAACCAACCAATGGCCTAAACCGGCAATACAAATTTACATTGAAATTTAAAAGAAGCTTTTTAAGAAAGAAACCTTCATAAATATGTTGTCTATACTTCACTTGACCCAAATATATGATTTTTTTTGGTGATGAGAGACTCGCACATGGAATTTCAGAGAGATTTTGATAGCAGTTCCATTAAAAAAAAGTGCTATCGTCATGAGACTAAGATCTAGAAACACCCCCGTAATGCTGTTTTGGGGAATTTTGCTAGCAGAATCTTTTTGATGAAAGTCAATCTTTGACAAGATGTAACTTTGCTACGGAAAGTGCTATGACAAAAGGTTTTCAGTGTTGGCTTTCTTAGCTCAAGGGCTTTTTAAAAATTTGATATATAAAATGATGCAGTTTGATGGCAAATTTGAATTCACCTGGCATACCTAAATCATTTTTGCTTCTACTAGTCTGTACTAACATTTTTGCAGTGCACAGGGGTGTGTGTGAGAGTTCAGATTAAAATCTGAATTCCGATTTTTTGATCTCAATTTTGATCTCTTTTTATGCACTTCCTCTGTACAAAAGTATAGGAGCATTCCAAATTTCAGACTTTTTCAGATTTTTTTATCTGTGGTCACTCACACCTCTGAGTCTGTGCATGAGTGCCAGTTCTGTGGCAGTACTATTATAGCTATCCTGATGAGAGCTGAAGAGCTCAATGATGTCGGCATGCAATGACAATTGCGTCAAGTGTACAACACCTACCACACACACGCTTGAAGCCTTTGGGTACCGTAGCGCTGCATTTCCTGTGTGTGCACAATCAATCAGAATCGCGCTATTCTCTTGGTCGGGCTGACGTCACAAGCATGACAAGCGGGAAATAGCCTTAATAAAACCAGTGTGCGCGTGTGCAGTTCCCCTTTCTCGAGCTGGTTGCTATGCGCGTGCTTGTGCAAAGGGGACGAAGGGGACAATGTTCCCGGATGTCCGACCGAGTGAATCGACATCGTCACCAATCGCAGTCGGGACCACTCGCTCAATTATGGAGCGGTAAGTCTCTCGATCGAGCGGTTCGCTCGATCATGCGGTCAAGTGCATTATGTACGTGTAGGCCTACTGTAACGTTTTCTACGCGTTTCCGTCGGAAAGGGTACAAATATCGTTTGCGTTTTAGCAAAAAAAAAGGGTAGGCCTATTGTTGACTTGAAGGGCAAAAAATTCGCGAAATTGCTCAAAAATAGGGGTGTTTTTATTCTAAAAACTTCGCAAAAGGGGGTGTTTTCAAAGTTCGCCAACGATCATGAGTACTGGTACCGTAGCGGTACCCTAAGTATATTGGAAGAAACGCAGGACTTTGATAAATGAGGGAAATTATGGGGTACCGGTAGCCTACCGTAAGACACAATCACAAAGTCAAAACAACTTTTGAAAACAAGTGAAAGAGGCTATTTTTCTTGAAAGATTTTGTTTCAAAAATAATTTTAAAATAATTGGAAATGCAAGATGTACATGTACTTTTATAAATTCAGCATCACTTCCGTCAATGAAAAGATGATCAGATAAGTGGTAAGTGGCAGCTAGAGCATTTTAGAAATGAGGGACTTTTTTCAGAAAAATACATCACATTTTTCAAGAAATTCACCATCTTGAATTATAATGCAGAACTATGTCAAACACGCTTAAAATACATGATACGCTAGTGTAAATCTCCATAAAAACAAGCATACATCAAGCGTTTGTGAGCTTAAAACTGGAACTGATGGCAAAAACAATCCAAATAGATTTTGGACTTTTTAAAAAATAGAACTCATTATATACTTCATTAATATATTCTTGTTCATTGATTGGTTAAAAGTGGATCACATGACCAAAAATAGTTCTACCATCAGTACTCCTATCCGTAAATAGTACCTCTAAGCCGTAAATAGTATTTTCAATGTCCCGGATGAGCCGTAAATAGTACCTCCAAGCCGTAAATAGTACTTTTGACCATGCCTTCGGCGTGCGGCGCATTCGATGCGACGGAACAGTTCACGCATACGCTTGAAACTGCCATATAGCGTGATTCAAGGCGCTGCTGTAATTGGTTAACCCGATTTTAGCCTATTCAATTTTTTTGAAGGGCAAAATATAGGTTTTGCTTAAATTGGTTGTGCTGTTCACTCAGGATGTGAGCTGGTGAGTCAAAACGTCAAATAAAATTCTTTTAACCAATCAATGAACAAAGAATATATTAATGAAGTATATAAAACAAATATATATACTGCCTTTATTCGAAGTTCTGGTTAAAACTATGGTCCCTCGTTGAGATCAATTAATACTATTTTCTAAGATAGTACTAATTGATCTCACCTCGTGGTCTCAGGTTTTAACCAGAACCTCTCATGAATTTGTATAATAGGCCCTATAGGCCTACAGTGTACATACATACAAAGTACTATTTATAGACCTGTACGTATGATTACATACAGTACGGTACCATCAGTCACACTCATAATGTTAATTCTTCTCCTTTTATTTCAGCCACGGCATCACAAGGCAAAGGTTTGCATATGGTGAGTTCTTCAGGAATCCTATATATCTCAAATATTTTTGTAACATCATGACGGAGAAATAAAGTCAAACTATGTGGTAAATTAAATATGAGAAAGGTTTTTAACACAAGTCAAGACATACATAAATGACAGCCAGTGAAAAAATTTCACTGACCAATGACCATCCAGGATTTGAACCTGGGACCTTCGGATCACCGGACTGATGCTCTACCAACTGAGCTAATGAGTCAGATGGAGAAGAGCAGTGATGTTATGTAGGCCTTCAGTTCAATACCCGCCCTCTATCATCTTCTCATCCAAGAAGCTTTAAGAAAGAGGTTTGGAAATCATTCCAAATTAATATTCGAGACGGAGATATAAAGGATGGTCAGTGAAATTGTTTCACTGGCTGTCATTTATGTATGTGTTGACTTGTGTTAAAAACCTTTCTCATATTTAATTTACCTCATATAGTTTGACTTTATTTCTCCATCTCGAATATTAATACGGAATGATTTCCAAACCTCTTTCTTAAAGCTTCTTGGATGAGAAGATGATAGAGGCGGGTATTGAACTGAAAGCCTATAGATAATAACATCACTGCTCTTCTCCATCTGACTCATTAGCTCAGTTGGTAGAGCATCAGTCCGGTGATCCGAAGGTCCCAGGTTCAAATCCTGGATGGTCAGTGAAATTTTTTCACTGGCTGTCATTTATGTATGTGTTGACTTGTGTTAAAAACCTTTCTCATCATCTGACATGTTTTGTACATTGAACATGTGTGTGGGGCCGGGGGACACTATCAAGTCTGATTTTTATTGTGTGTCGATGTATTCATGAGTTAAGGTTACGGTCCGGTAGTTTTGGATATAACGTTAAGATTTCTTAAGTGAAATGGTTCAGGGTCTTCGTCCATGAAACTTGGGCATTATGTATTAGGTTTTAAGTTATCCCAGCAAACACAAATGCCCCTCCCCCCATCAGAACTCTTGCCCAGACGCCCCTCCCCCCAGTAAAAACCCAAAATGACCACTTTTCCCAGCAAATTTTGGCAAAATTGGTTGATTTTCCCCCTTCCCCCCTCTGGTGTGGCTGCCATGGCCATATGAATCACCCCATGGGGTGCTGTCGTTTTATACCCTTAGACAAGGTCTGTAATGTATTGTCTCGATCTGTCCACCCAGGTGTATAAATGGGTACCGGCATATGGTGCTGGGAGGGATCATAATTATCAGCCCTCGAATTAATCCACGGCACCCATGGCATTTTGCCGTGGGTGCCCATCCCCACTGCCGTAATGCCCTCAAAATATGTCCTTTACCCAAGGCAGTCACTTGCCGTGCCCTCTAATGAAGTTGCCGTCGGTGCCCCAGCGGGTGCCCCAGCCCTGCCCCTTCATAATAAAATCATCTACCCATGTTTGTGTGTGTTTTCTTCACTTTTAAGAAATTGCCATGGTGCCCTTCTCAAATTTTCAACAGTTGCCGTGATGCTCTCTTGAAATATTACAAACTGCTGTGCTGCCTTGCCTTTTCAGTGAAAATCCAAGGCAATTATCAACTTGCCCTAAAAAAGTTGCCGTGCCCCTTCAGATCCTTAATTCGAGGGCTGATAATTATAATAGACTGATTGTGTGGGAGGAGTGGGGTACTCACATGTGAGTCTGGCCTTAACATGAAGGAAAAAGAGATGGGCACTTCAACTTGTGATGCATTGCTCCAGCATGATTGACTTTACTTTTGTGAAAATTCCCAAACAATTAAGTTTCTGACAATACAGTTCTTTCAGGGGCACCCTGTAAAACATGAAAAAGAAGGAAAGAGAAAAGATTATTGAAGACTATAGGAATGCACGCGCTCCGCTAGTTGAGTTAACGGGAGCGATTACTAAAACGGGAAGAATCGCTGAACAGATTACATGATGATAGAGACTATTTATAGGCCTAGGGCTTATAAATGGCGTTTAATACCACACCAAATTGCTATTACCTAAATACTTTACTAAATAGGCCTACCATAACCCCGTTGCCCCGTATTTCCTTTTTAGCTTGCTCGCTCTTTCTTTCTTTTTCTTCTTTCTTTCTTTCATTCTTTCTTTCTTTCTTTCTTATTTTTGCTTCCTTCCTTCCTCCCGTACCCTTACGATATTTAGAAGGCCTAATCCCGTTATCCCATCCCATATACCATAAACCGTACACACATCTTTTTCCCACTCACTCCACTCCACTGGTTGCCAGAGTCAAGATTCATCAACTCAAATTTCTCGGCCATATACTGCGTCTTGAAGATGACGAGCCTGTGAAAGAATATGCCCTTTATATTCCACCATATGGGAAGAGGAAACCGGGACGGCCGCGGACACTGTACTTACAGTATGTACAGCACCTCCTGGGAGATACTGAAGGGATGCTGCAGCCAAACAAAATTGTTTCGCTTGCCCAAGATTGCAACAGTTGGAGAAAGCTTGTACTTCGTACTTCTCCAGCATATGAGTCACATGTCGGCCATTTTCAATTAGAAGTTTTTTACATCATTTTCTGGCAGTTAATGAATGCTACATTTTGATGCAAACCCCGTCAAAATTGGACATCTGGTTACCAATGAGCAATTTATCAATGGCTGCATGAAAACAATATAAAACAAAAGAATTTGAACACTGTTTTTGCCAATATCTCAAAAACAATATTAGCGTCATCCGACTCATTCCTCTTATTCATGTCACATATGAAGTTACATAACAAAGTATGCATGTTCACCACAATTGTGATCGAGACTAAGACTTGTCCATGTTTCCATGTGAGTTACCATCTCCTAGTTACATCAAATGATGATGGCACAGTGGTGAATTTAACAAGTACCAATTCACATGGGTAGAGCTAGAACTAAACACTCCAGTGTCCGCAGGGACCCCCGAACTTGCAGAAAATGAAAAAGTAGGGGGTCCGGAGTAGAGTTAGTCCGAGTTGCACAAATAATGCAGCATAAATAGTATGTGTGCAATGGCGCTAGATTGAAAAACTGGGGGTCTGCAGGGACCCCTGAACTTGCAGAAAATTTAAAAACAGGGGGTCCGAACTCTATTTTGGTGGGTCCAGGACCCCATAAAGCAACCTAGCGCTACCCCTGTTCACACCATTCCGTTTACTATGATTCTCTTTTTTTACTATTACAGGGCTGACTTAGAAATATCTCATGTTGAATCACTCATGGCTGCTAATGGACCAGAAGAAATTAAAAGGTAAATCATATTATTAAAAAAATGAGCCTGACAAAACCTTATAAGAGTCATACATCATTGTTTATCAGCGTGGTGAACTTGCGTTGTTTGATATTGTTGTTTACCATTGTGGCCGGTGGACTTGCGTTGTTTAATATAATATTGTATGTGCATGTTAAAAAAAAAAGTCAACCAAATGCCGACACTGATTTCAGAACTTTACGGGCAATTATATGAAACCTCTGAAGGGATACAGGGGCTATTTTAACGTGCCTCACTGTCACGCACGTGACGAGATAAAATATTCGTGCAGTGACAATTAACAATCCGAGTAGATGTGCTTTAATAGTAGACAATGGTAGAGCCTTTCTTATGGTCACATTCAGGTAAAAATGTCAATTTTTTAATTTTTTAAACGCACTCTACTTCATCAACACTTTTATCTCATTGCACGATCGTGACAGTGAGGCACGTTAAAATAGCCCCTGAAGGGATAACAAGTCTTTGATAGTCCTACATAATTATTAGAGTGAGAGTTATGTTGTTTTACTTTTAGGTACATGTATACAAAGCTATACAAATGTACATGTATAGTCCAGTTTCTCAAAAAGGATAAACAAAACCACCCAAAGACCCCATATTTTTTTACGAACACATGCTCTGTCACCTGAAGACCCCCTATTTTTCCATTTCATCTGTCACCCAAGGACCCTTACAAGTTCAACTTGAACAGCAACTTTCATTTATCATTGATTTTGTTACTTATTTTGAAACAACAAAGAAATTTAAAGCCATTTAGAACTAGAAATTTGATTTTTGAGGTTTCTGTGGCGCTGTTTCGGCTCTCACCCAAAGATTCCATAAAAAAAAGGTCATGTTCTCACCCAATGACCCCATATTTTTTACATTTTGCTCTCACCGAATGCCAAAAATCATGCTCTCACCCAATGACCCCATATTTTTACATTTTGCTCTTACCGAATGCCCCTTAGTACGAAAGTGCCAGCCCTACACCTATATCCATTTCATATTGAAGTGCCCCCGGACCTGTGAGTGTCAACATGGTGTGAAAAGAGTGCCAACAGGTTCCATAATAGTATCATAACATAACATTTTTCTATCAGTTGATTTACCCAATGTGATTTGTCATATTGGGGTGGGCTTGGCCAGGTGGGAGTAATTAGGCAAAATCCAACTTTACTGGGTTAGGAATAGTTGACATTACAGCACATACATCAGGAATATCAATCTAAGATAAAGTATGCTACATAAATGTACAGGCTTCAAAGCACACTGTAATAACTTCAGTTCCCTCACTTACCTTTTGTACTTATTATATTTATATATTTATAATTTATTTTACAGAATATTAAGTGACCTCTTCAAGCTAACGGATTACCATGACAATCTGGCATCAGCTATACTTCTAGACCTGTATTTCTACACAGTGCAATTTGCTTTGGATCATAACTTTGACAAAGAGCAATTGTCAGCATTCTTTTCCATTGTTAAGAAAACACATGAAGTTTGTAGTGGTGAGTTGAATGATTTTTTTTTACAGAATTTGTTGATTAGAGGTTAATGACTGGGCATTAAAATCTCAACATTGAGAAATCTCAACATTGCTGTTGATAGATGCTGGCCTATATTTGACACAATCTGGTCCATTGTGCCAAAGGCGGCAAATTTGAAACTGAGATAAAGGTAAGAATATGGAGTAAAAAAATAATAAGATACATAAGAAATTAGACATCAAAAAACTTCATAACATTAGAACCAAGTATGCTAGACCTTTGGTGTTTTCAGTAAATGATAGCCTAATGTTTGTATAAGGTAATAGTTATAGTAACTCAATTATCAAAAATGCCTCCTTTGGCCCCCATGGACCAGATTATGTCACATATCGTCAGCCTGCTACGCTAATTGCCTAAGTCATTTTTACATGTTTCTAATTTGCAATTTTGATTTTCTGAGTAATAAACCCATAATTAATCAAATTTCCAGCCGCATTCTTCATTAATTTGTGGAATACATCAAAAGAGATGTAAAAATGACTTAGGCAATTAGCGTAGCAGGCTGACGATATGGCCTTTCGATCAGTCCCTCCACATTTGACCTGCTGCCACAAAATGAGTGTAAAGTCGCAAGTTGGTAGTATCGACTATCGAGACATCCTGGCTGCTGCATTGTTGTTCTTTGTTTCACATGCATCTGTTCAAGCCAATATACTCAAATGCAGCAAACCTTTGACGAAAGCGACTTCCGTGATGTTGCAAATTGGCGCTAACAACGCGACGGCGCACAGTTCATTCATAAATTTCCACTCAGCAACAACATGTCGCCTTAGCAGCCAATCAGAGACAAGTGCGTAACGCAGTAAATCTGTGATGTATTCTTACAATCTGGCGCTCGTCAAAGGTTTACTGCATTTTAGTATAGTATGTCTGTATGTCCTTTGTTAATGGGGCCCAATGGGCCATTCACAATGAACATACTATTGGCTTCTACAGGCCGGTACGTGCAGCAACAACATCCACTCAGCAGCCAGAATGTCTTGAAACTACCAACTTGCGACTTTTAAGTTCATTTCGTGGTTGAATATCACATGTGTTTCATTTACAATACATTCTTTCTTTCTGTGTTTAACAAGTTTTTGAGATTATCACTGCATTTTATCATTGTTTCTAATTCATTATTTTGACCATCAGAAACCCCATTTGGTAATGTGGAACAGTGCTATGAGTATTTCAAAGAATTGGTTCTATGCCATGCTGTCAAGGTGAGTTGATAGAACAATGTAGTTTGCAGATTCTGGGTTTATCCTTTTGTGTAAGAATGCACAAACCTTTGGTCTATTGATCAGGGCTCGACTTTTACACACGCCTGCACGCCAATGGCGTGTACTTTTGCTGTTGGGCGTGTAACTTTCTAAAAGTATACGCCCGACTGGCGTGTGGAATTTTGATGCTCATACTCATAGGTCACTCTATAGCAATTTAGCTTTATAAAAATGCTAATTTTTGGCTCTCTTAGTGCGAATTTGTTCCACTATTGCACCAAAGCCCCCTTCACAATTTTAGCTTCAATATGCCAAAATATTGTGTTGTACCATCAACTTAATTTGTCGACAAAAGGTGCTGGATTCACTATACTTCAAGAAATGTTTTTCACCCCCCCCATGTCAAAAAAGAAATCTACACCAATGTTAATGAAGAACAAGTCACAAGCAGGGCTCACGTCTAAATTATTACATGCTACCTGTATTAAAATTACTAGACTATTATCTATCGTCATCTTTTTTCGCATTTATTGTAACATTGTTTCCTTCAAAAAATTCAGGCTTGTAAAATTTCTGTTGGGCGTGTAACTTTTTAGAGTCTCGGCAAGACCGAGTGACTGGAAGATAGCGCATGATACTTCAATCAATTTACGGATGAAAGCTGACGACATGAAGCAGACCTTTGTGATGCTCATGATGACTTATTTAGTAGTTATGCCAATTATAATTCAAACCAGTACTCACATTGCCTCCTTTGTGATAATCCAATATGGTGCATTTCACAAATATTTTTTAAAGCCTTAATTAATACAGGGTCTATCAAAATGATTGGTACCCATCAATTTTGATGTTTATTGAAAAGCCCGCATCTTCAAATGCAACATGCTCTTGAAATGTCCAGAATGCATATAGTGTACGACTTGTTTTACAATTAATCTACAAATTATTTGGATCTTATATGTTGAATTTTGATGTATCATGCTGATCCATTATCAATGAAAACAGATGGGCACCAATCATTTTGATACCGCTTGTTTGTACTGGGTGCCATACATAATCTGACTTATATCTCATTTCTTTGTAACAGTTAGTAAATGATAAGATCCTGATTTGTTTTACAGAGGCCGCCATGGAGTGTCAATCAATTCAGCCCGCATCAAGTGAAGCTAATCACAGACTATGTGTTGAATACATACTTCAGGCATATGAAGCTATACAAATATGTATTTACCCCAATGGTAAGACTAGACTTGTCAATGTCATACCTGGGTATGCCGCCTACACCACCACCATCTCAAGGTTAGTGATATGTATGTTATACGTGTACAACATAGATCAAAATATTTAGAAATATGAGTAACCTTTGATTTTTGACTGTTTTTAAGCCATTCAATAAAATTGTATTTTCCAGTTGAAAAATCGTAATGTGTGTTTAAAGGCCCTTTCAGTGATTTCACAGGAACATTAAAAAAATGGAAATTTGTCAGAGTTGCTTAGAAATAAAGAATAAGTCTACAGAATTTCATTAAACCACTTTTCCCCTGAATACATCGACAAATTAGTCAAAAAACAGAAGTTTTAGAAAGGTTTTCTTCTTCAACTCTGAGAAAATCGAGATTTTCGTACAGTGCGCCATACCAATCGACTGGAAAAACTTCCTAGTCCAGTGTTTCTAACACGGGGAAGTAGAGTCTAAATTGATTTAAAACAGGCGCTTTTAAGCTACAATTTTGTAGTAGAAAACAAAATAAGCAATTAAAGGTCACCGAGGCAAACTAACGGTCAATTCAAATATGAAAAACAGTTAAAATTGTGTATTTTGTTTAAAATAGTAGCTACTGATGTAATAAGTAGTAGAAACAATACATAGCAGCGTGTTAGTGCGATGGAGAGTGAGCTTCTTTCGATCTCGAGTCGGACTTTTTGTACTGTCAGTATCAAAAGTCCAGAATCATGCAAATGCTTTATTTTGTCTAAAATACACGGCTTTTCGACCGAACCACTAGCAGGCTATGTTAGCACATCTATGCCAATTACAAAGGTACCAAAATCTGAATTTTGATGATTTTTACGATCGTCCGGATGAGCAAATCACTGAATGGGCCTTTAATGCAAAGCATGCACCCTTGCATTTCCAAGAATACAGATACTGATGCATCTTTCACAAATGGAACCTTTGACACCATGCAAGAACATATAACAAGTTTATAACAACACCAACAATAAGTAGAATATAGGTATTTAATATAAAAGCCAGAGACCTCCTCAGTCCAGCACCAACTCATTTGTTTGGCTGATTTAAATAAAATAAAAAAGTGTCAAAAATGCTCCGGAGATTTTACCTAAGCCGTCCACACCCTTTTTGGGAATGTGTGATGGCTTCTGTTTCAGGACGGCTTGCCAGATCTCCGATCACATGATAGACTGGTAGCTTCAGCCAGGCCACTCAGGTTTCTAGTAGCACAGTCTACCTTTACACAATCTGTCCATTTCTTGCTTGGTTTTCCACATGGTCTGTCACCATGGATATTGGAGGTCATATGTTTGGGTATCTTGATGGCTGCATCCAATTGACATGGCCAAAGTATTTCAGTCTTTTTGTGGTCACTCTGTCAATTATCGTCTCCTTCAGGCCTAGGCTTTCTCTGATGACGGTGTTCCTGATTTTGTCTAGTCTGGTGACACCCATGATTTCCTGAGCCAGATCATCTCAAAAGTCGGCAGCCTATTTTCGTCTATCTTTTTCAGTGTCCATGTTTCTGAGCCATACATAAGGATGGACAGGACAAGTACTTTGATATCTTTAGCATACCAGATTTTGTTGAGACTTTGAATCGGGAGATTCTTCTGCATCAAATTAAGCTATAGCCTTAAGGAATCTGAAACCTCACCATTTTATAGCCTACCACCACTGTTAATTACATGTATCTGATTCATTGAATATTATTTGTAATTATCTTTTTTTCACTCCAGTGGCAGAGGATGAGAAACCAGATGAGCTTTTAGAAGAGACTGAACAAGCAGACATGGAGCAGGAAGGAGGGGAGGAAGAGAAAACAGAAGAAGAACCTCCACAAGGTAAAGGAGACTATAGGGTCTACTTTAAAACTAGAAACCACTTGACTTTATAATGTTGTGCAAAAAGTCCAATTTATAATATAATAATATATGACGATACATAGAAACAATGAAGATGGAACATTTGATGTTGATCAGTTGGATGCTTGGATGGAAGTGAAGTAAAATGACAAGTTCATATGTGACCATCCACCACAACTGAGCCCGGATGTCTCCAGTGCCACTATTGAGATATGCTCCATCGAACTTAACAATAAACAATAGGAAACAAAGGATTTATTGACTGTTTTATTGATTTTTCACTACTTAAATGTCAAGTACTATAGACATGATATACATCATTTTAAAGCTAATTTCAAGCAGAATATTTTGGTTGAATATCTCAAAAATGATGATTGGCGACTTCAGGGCTCAGTTGTGCTGTATGGTCACATATATGGGCATGGGCTCTTGTTACTATAGGAAACCAAAAAAACATCAACTCAATCGTCATCATAAACTAGATGCATAACAGTGCATGTTTTTAGGTATAGGCCTTGAATTGCACATACCTTGAAGCAATCATGAGCCAGGCTTCCTTTTCCAGCATGCTTTTTAAGGACCTTCTTGGATGAGACTGTTTATATTAATTATTAGTCTCAGTTTATTGGTCTGGCTTGTGCATCTTGTGTGTATGATCTCAGCATTTTTTTCGGGGCATTTTTTTTCCGCTGATGAGATTACAAGCTGTCAGGGTGTGTCTTATTTTGTGATTCTAGCATCCTCTTTTAATGGTATGTATCCATGAAAATAGTTTATTCCCTAAATTTCAGTTGATTCCAAAATGTGCATTTGTGAGTTACAATGTATGCATGATTATATGTATTACATTGCTCCATAGGCCACTGTTGTAATTTCATTCTGTTAACACAACATAAATACAAATTTGACACTGTTTTTGGTAAGCAAATAAAACAGCAAATTATTTTGCACACAAACATAACGTAGCCAGAGGTTTCCAGTGGTACAATAAAAATTTCAGTTTTTTGAGAAACATGGGTGACGAGGCTATGGATCACAAAATGCCCCTTTAAGGAAGCAACTGTGTTTTAACAAACAAACAAGGGAATCAAGTCAGATAAGTAACTTAATTAATTTAATTTTCTCTTTACTTTTTATTTCTTCCTAGATGAGGAATCCCCTGCCCATCAAGAGTTACGTCAACTAATAACATCACAGCTAAACGGTGAGATTGAAAAATTACGATCATCTTTGAACGAGCAGATTCATTTGAACGATGAGGCCTTACAGCAGAAACTGACTTTGGTTGATGGTGGTGCAAGTGGGGGGAAATCAAGCAGGAATTCAAGCAAGTCAAGGAAAAAGTAACATGTACCTGGATGGGACATTGTAGTCAGCACTAGTTATTGACTATAATAAAAGACAAAGATAAAAAGACTAGTTTGCGTCTGACGTCACTGTCAAACAAATTCCCTACGATCCTTGATTGGTTGATAGCGCGTAAAAAGGAAGATCAATTTATCTTGTGCCGATCAGAAAAAAGGAATAGCAGAACGTGGCGAAAAATTACGTACTTTTACAAGGCAAAAAACAACTTTTCTAGGCATTATCGACATGGTGCCTTCGCGAAAGAAAGTTTTCTACTATAAAGATCTAACTTTTGAGATGGTCTGTATGTTTGAAGGTGCAAATTTAACAATAAGATGCCCCTATTTTACCGCCGTATTCAGCAACGCATATCATCACGACATGCACTTATAAACAAACCATGTCGAGTTCGATTGACAGATGACGTCAGATGCAAACTAGTCTTTTTATCTCTGTCCACAATTACCGTATTGTTTCCATTTTTCCAAAAGGGGGGCGTTTATTGGAAGTGAATTGTCAGTGAAAAATGCTTAAAATTGGGTTCAATTTCCGATGGTGCTCCTGTTAAAAGAAGGATTTACGACTATACATGATGGCGCCCACGGAAAATGATATTTTCGTGGGAAATACAACAAAATTACACCTGTAAGTGCATGGAATTAGTGAAATTCTACCATAATTAGGCAATGAAATGGATGGGAGTTGAGTCATAATAGGTTTTGTCCATGCAATTTAGTGATCGTGACTGACATGACTGATGCAAGTTTTAAGCTTACCTACACGATATGGCATGGAAATGTTTGCATATTTGTCAATTTTTCACAGAAAAATTGGAGGGGGGCATTTATTAGAGGGGCAGCGTTTATTACAAACAATACGGTATAACTGCATTGGCTGTGTGGAACACAGGTTAACCACAAAAACCTTAGCAGCTTACCATTTTTGTGCACCACGCAGTACATGCAGTTGACTTTTTTGTGCTATAAACAGTCGATGTGTCCATATCGTCAGCCTGCTATGTTATTTTGCAATTTTGAGAAGAAAAAAAATTTACCACTTGCTTTAGTGGTAAATTGGGCTATTCCAGTTGAAATCCATATACCCCCTTTGGAAAACATAACCTTAATCTCCCACACAGGGGGTGCAGATTTCAAATGAAGCCACACATTCGGGTAACCTGGCCTATTTGAAATTCAGACTCCCTGTGTGGAAGATTAAGATATGTCTTCCATAAGGGGAGTATGGCTTGCAACTGGAATAGCCTATTCAGTAATTAATTGATGCGTGTAGTTCATCCAACTTAATTATTACTTCCATGTCAAGGTTTCATTCTTGGACTAACTTATTCTTGCTAAAAGTGTGTTTTGGTACAACTGATGGCTCGTATTTTAGTCTTTTTCAGTTATAAAATTTCATGCATAGATTTTTAGATTTAAGGGAACAAAACGCCCCATCTATGATGCACATTAACAGAGCATGTACTGTACATCGATCGATCAGAGCAAAAGGGTTCTTCTCTGTGAGAGTGATATCAGCATCAGCATTGTGGGACAGTTTGGACAGTTGATTTTTTTGGGGATTACAAAATAATTGTTTAAATGTTTTTACTAAAATGTAATAAAACACAAAAATATTGAATAAATCTGCAGGGTTGGAGCAATTTGAATCAATTGATTTAAATCACGATTTAAATCAAATGATTTTTTTTTTAAATCGCTGATTTAAATCAACTTTTTCAGTTTTTACCATTTTTGATCAATTTAAGTTAATTTCTATCTTGAATTGCCTGTTTTACTTCATTTGTAATGTTTCTACACCTTTTGGATACAATTAAATATCTCTATGATGTCATTTTATCTATTGCTATAAAAATCATTTTCAAGGTGCAGAGAATTCAACAGATTTTTTCCCATGATTTTACCAAATTTTTTCTTTGAAATTTTCACATCTGAAAACATGTTTTGATTTTTTTGTAAATACCTGATAGGATTGTGCATATGTCTAGCATTCCACTGGTCTCTTTTAGACTTTATCATGGGGTATAGCAGTTCTTGGGATGAAATATTTTTAAATGATACTGATAGCAATATTACAATAAATTAATAAATAAAGCAATTTTCCCTAACCTGGCAAACAGTCAGAGTTCAATCTGTACCATAACTGCCCCACAATGCATTGCGTGCGTGAAACTCCAATATTATTCAAGTCATCAGCTTTGTTTTATTCTTTAATATCTATTCATCTTGTAAACGAATCCAATGTAAATATTTGTACAACATAAACTTTATTGTATAGCTTGACTTTAACTGATTAAAACTGTTTTGAAATGGTATAATAAAATTAGTGTCAGTCTGTTACACGTTCATCAGTGCTGATTTCATTCCCACTATATTCGGAGACTGAAATTAAAAAAGATTAGTTTGCGTCTCACAATCAACTCGCCACAGCCACAGGATCTGTTTGGTTAGCGCATAAAAGGAAAGTTGATTAATCTGGTGCCATCATCAGAGAAAAGGGATCACAGAAAATTACAAAAAAAAAAGACTATGTTTGAAGGTGCAAAATTAACCACAAGGCACGCTGTATATTTTCCACTGCATTCAGAAATTTCGGTCATCACGACAAATCATTTCCGAGTTTGACTGACAAGTGAAGTCAGATGCAAACTAGTATTTTTAATTCGGTCTCCGATAATAATTGACCAGGATTACGACTTAAAAAAGCTTTCAAAAACAATACAATTAGGAAAGAAGTGGACAAAAGACAATCAACTCTAGTTTTCAAAACTCACTAATACATTTTATTGAAGCCATGACAAGTATTAGTCCTCAAATATTATGGTAATAAGGGTCTTTGCCTTTGATCCTGGGCAAAATCTCCGCAGGGCAAAAAAAAAATCAAATCCCCTCTGTGGCTCATGTGGAAAAGTTGAGGCAGATGTCCGATTTGTCAGTGGCACTTGCCTGCCCTGTAAAAATGCCCCTAACCCTCTATCTATGGCATCCCCTTCACCAGGTCACTTTCCCGGGGTGAAATTTCGTCACTGTTTATCTCCCTGAACTCAGCTGCTAATGTTTTGATTGCTTGTTGGCAAACAAAAATAGTTGTGTGGGAGAAGTTGCTAATGCGCCTTAATATGTTTGACAAACAAAAAAAGTTGTGTGGGAGAAGTTAGTTTTTTCCATTCTCAAATCATGTTGTCTTTTCAGATTGCAAGCAACTGGATGTTAAGTATTTTTCATCTAGACGGCTTGTACACAATGTGATCTATTGACCTTCAAACTAACAAAATTTAAATTTTACACTGTAGTTCTTGGTTTGTAAAATTTTCTCCCAGTTATAACTTATATCCCAGTATACTGCTCTTTTCTTTGAATAACTAGCACACCAGAGTATCAGTCACACATACACCGTCATTACACTTGAACAGATCATTATTCCGAAGGACTGTCCTACCAAAGTTTCCTTACTCTGAAGGTTTGTAGTCCAAAGGGTCGTTACTCTGAATTTACAACAAGGTTTGTTATTCCAAGAGCCAATACTCTGAAACCTTGTTACTACAAAGGGTCATTACTCCTGAATTTCGATGTAACAAGCCTTGTTCTAAATTTGGAGTATTGACCCTTTGGAATAATGAACCTTGTCATAAATTCGGAGTAACAACCCTTTGGAGTAATGATCCTTTAGAATGACGAACCTTTGGAAAAGATCCTTCAGAATAACGAGGCATAACCATTACACTACTTTCCTTTGTAGTGTTTGTATGTAAGTTTTTCCAGTTGTTTTTCAAGTTTACAAATGTCTACCCATAACTTCTGTAGTTCTTTGCCATCCCCCTCTTCTTCTTCTTCTTCAGTAGCCTCTTCTTGTTTGATCTTGAACTGCCAGTGTTTCTTTTCATAATCTGTCATGATCTTGGTGTAGGAATCAACCACAGCTTTGGAAGTCTTTTTCTTCTGTACATCGTAGTAGCTGCGAGGATAGAAAAAGTGATTGGTTCAGAATGTGGCATGTGTACATCAACACAATAAAATGACCTTCTATAGTCTGTCTCGGCTCAAGTTGAGAGTAACGCCATGTTGGATTTTACAGTGACAGATTCGAATTGTGTGCACTAACCTAATCCTGTGGTCCGTACTCTGGCAAAACAATCATGTAATCATCTAATTCGACTCTTCCACTCTGAAATCCAACAGCGTTACTGGGACAAATAAGGCCTACCACTTATTAATTTTGGTTACTGTCTTAAAATGTTCTTTCAATTGATTTTGTCCTAAGGGTAGTGGCGCCCGGGGTACATTCC
Source organism: Amphiura filiformis (assembly GCF_039555335.1). Taxonomy (NCBI): domain Eukaryota; kingdom Metazoa; phylum Echinodermata; class Ophiuroidea; order Amphilepidida; family Amphiuridae; genus Amphiura; species Amphiura filiformis. The sequence continues at coordinate 19,639,387 of NC_092638.1, forward strand.
GGTCATCCCCCCCCCCATCCCGTAGTTACGCAACTGCCTAACACACCAGAGTTTAGCCAAGGTCAACTTACATCTTCATCCTGGGTTGAAGAAGTGACATGGCAAAGTAATAGTCACCATCATCATTCTCATCAGTTGCACGCCAGATGTAGGTGTAGAAAAATCTGTGAAAAAGAAGTGATAAAGTGGATCAAATAACCTTTTCCCTCCTTTAAGGACTCGGATAGTGAAGTTTGCACTAGTATTTTTATGGGACCTAAGAGCACACCAGACACACCAAATTGCATTTTGCATACAAGGAATATTCTTCTGATATCAAATTGATTTTTTGAAATTTCTGATTTTCAATAATGCAATTTGGTGTGCTCTCATCAGCCACACAAAAATTACATGAAAAATTCATCCGAGTGACCAATTAAAATACAGCTTCTAAATATTTAAGCTCAACTCCTCTTCAGTCCCACCATCATTCTTACCATGTTTAGTTACTGATTGGCTCAATAAATCATATACTCTCCTTGTAACCAATCAGCAGGTAGTACTCATGGGGTTCAGCCTGTTTAGCCCTACCACTATTCAGCGGCGTAGCTAGGATTTTTTCGGGGTGGCAAGTCTGTATGGGCGGGGACCCAAATCCACCAAACAAAAATGTGGGTAGGTGCGGGTGGTGCAACGCACCCCATCGAAAAAAAAACACTAAGGGGACGGGGGCCTAAAGCTTATTGCCAGGCTTATTGATAATAATCGTATGGTATTGCATATCGTATGGATTCCCCATCTCTATTCCCTTCCTCTCCCTCTCTCCCCCCTCTCTCTTCTCTCTTTTTCCTCTCTCTCCCTCCCAAATAGACAATTTTTGCCAGGGAGGGCAATTGCCCTCCCCCTTCCCCCCGGCAGCTACACCACTGCCACCATTCTTACCATACTGCCGATTGCTGATTGGCTCACTAAAGTCTTCTTGACTTGTAACCAATCAGCAGGTACATAGTTCTCATAGGGTTAATTGACCTTTTGCGAGTACACCCGAGATATATTGTCACGCCGATGCACACTTCGTTACTGTGCACTTCACGGCTTCGAAATGTGCGGAAACAATGTTTGCTAAACCAGACTGTATGGCTAAACGATGTGCACATCGGTGTGACGTCAAATGAGGACATCTCAGGTGTACTCGCAAAATGGGATTTACCAAAAAGGTCAATGGGTGATCAATCCTTGCAGTGTCATTGCATTACCTATACAGCTCAAGAACCTCTGCTTGTCCATCCAGATCACCAGACTCGTCAAGAACTGGTAAGAGTTCCAGGAGGAGTACCTTGCCATTACCATCAGACAGGAATGTGGTCAAATCATCTTTGGTTTTGAGTTGAAGTCCATCACCACCTGCCTTGTCGAAATCACCTAAAGAGTTTGGTATGCAACAGAATGGTTCCACTATTTCTACCTTGGCATGTGGAAAATGTACATCCTTCACCTGCATAGCACACAGATACATGAAGAAAATGTATTCCTGGGTTATCCTGTTAAAATTGTATTTTGTCACAATTGAATTACAGCACCTTGGGTCTTGTATTTCACCAGGGTATAGCTCATCAAAGTGTATTACTAAGATGCAAAAATCAGAATTTTGAAAGTACTTTTCTTGAGCAAATCTTAACTGGCTTTTTCTTACACTTTGTACTTTTTTGTCTTGCCTGAGTGTAATCACTTTTCTGTATGTCAGGCCATCGGTATGTATGTAGATTGTAGGGGTGTGTGTATGTGACAAATTTGGTTCAAGTTTTGGTCGGTGGCGTAGCTAGGGCTTGTGGCGCCCAAGGCTAAGGATACATAATGACGCCCCCCTGACGAAACAATACATACCACTAATTAATTTTGGTTATAATGAAGTTGAATATTGGTCTTAAATTGATCTTTAAAATGATTTTGTGCTGAAATGCTGAGATTCTTTTAACTTTCATGGGTGCAGAATCGATGCTGAATTGGTAAATCCTGTGTTACATCTTTTATATATATTCCATACGTGCAATAGTATTTAAACTTTTGATCTTCTTGTATGCTTTGATATGTTTTCTTGGTGTAGTTGCTTTGGAGTGAGTGGTCATGCCCTCATTAGGGGTTTGGTGCTTTTTTCCATCTCTTTCTCTCCCACCCCTCTGGGATCATGATGACTCGCCCCAACACAACTCCTTCTTTTTACTGTTATCTATTTTGAATAATGTATTTCTTCACGTGCAATATCATATTTATTGGTCAGTATTAGAATAATTTTATCCTTGGGGTGAGACCAACTCCTTTCCACCATTTTCCCATGTTCCGTTGACCGCACTTTTAGCTGCGGACCTGGTTGCAGGATGAGGTCTCGCCCCTTGGATTATTTTGTGTACTTTAAGTGATATTTTTGATATTTAAATATGTCATGCTTTTTGTTGTTTTTTAATGATTATACATTTCACATCAATTCAGCTTTTAGCTGCTACTGTGTCTTTTAATAAACCATGAATGAATGAAATCCGGTGCCCTCCTAAGGGTGGTTCCAATCCCAGATTAATTTGGATTAAGTTGCTCTCAGACTGTGTATTTCACCATGCTTCGATGTATGCTGCAATTTTGAATGGTTATAGGGGAAAGTTTGTCGAGCTGCTCAGTGATGGGGGAAAGCGAGGGAGGGCAGGTTGGGAAGTACGGGGGAGGTTGGAAAGGGGGGGGGGGTGAGGCAGATAACATGTAAATATGGGGTAGTGGTCAAATTTTGAAATATCCCTTTGGGCTTAAACCTGGTACAAATATATAACCCTTCATAAGAGGGGATCATGAAAAAATCAAGAGGTCAAAGGTCAAATGTTAAACTGACTGGGCTTTAACTTGGTGGGTGTAAATTAAGCATCCTTGCTATGAGGGAAACATGAAAAAGTCAACCTGAGGTCACCCAAATGATCCTTACGTCACAACATTCTAAACATGTTTAAAATATTTATGACTCCAAGGGCAAAGTTTAGGGGTCAAAGGTCAAATGTTAAAATTGGTCCAATCGAGGTCAAATTCAAAAGGAATCCTTACGACATTCTTAGAAACATTTATGACCCCACAGGTCAAAGTTAAGGGGTAAAAGGTCAAATTGAGCTCAAATTCAACAGGAATGATCCTTGTGACGTGTTCTAAACATGTTAAAAACATTTATGCATGGACGAAAGAGTAACAGTCAAAGTCTCAGCATCACCTGATAATGAGGGCCGATTGTTCCATGAAATGTGACGACTTGTGTATTTGTACGGGGTTTGGTGTTTTTAAAGACACGCAAAGCTCTAGGCACACAACACTGGTGTGACTTTTTGACATGGCACGATCGAATGATCGACCCTCATGAATATGCGAGAACTCACAGCATACAATGCACAGGGACTTTGACTGTTTCGCACGGTCTGTTGCTCTTTCGTCCATGCATTTATCCCAAAGTTCAAAGTTTTAGGGTACAAAGGTCAAACTTTAAAATTGGTCCAATCAAGCTCAAATCCTACAGGAATGATCCTGATGACATTCTATAAACATGTTAAAAACATTTATGACCCAAAGGTCAAAGTTGAGGGGTCAAAGGTCAAATTTTAAATTTGGTACAATTAAGCTCAAATTCAACAGGAATGATCCTTACGATATTCTAAACATGTTAAAAACATTTTATTTTTTTACTTCTGTTACCAAGCGGTCGAGAAAGCAGGTGAGACATGTGGTTTGAGAATTACCCGCCTTGTTGGTTGTATGTGTATCAAAATTTCAACTTCTCCGATTTGGGCAAAAATGGTAGCAAATTGTTTGTGTAGCTAAATAGAATAAAAAAACATAGTTTGCCTATACTGTGTGTTCACTGAGACAGACAAGGTCAAAGGCCATTGGCACAAACAAGGTCAAAGGCCATTGGGTGGCCACCGGGGGTGGCCATAGGCCCCAGTTGATCTCTGACTTCCATCGCACATAACAAGTAAAGTTTACAGTTTAGAAGGTAAGTTCTATACCGTTTCTTGATTCTTATCTCAAGATGAGCAATTTTTTTACCATTTTTGTCGAAATCGGAGTTGAAATTTTGACTCTCGTACAACCAAAAACATGTCATTCACAAAATGTGGTTTTTGAATGATAGGCCGTAGACAGCACAATTATACTACACATTTTTTTTAATCCTTGTCTTAGACGAGTAATTTGATATATCTTTCAACAAGATTGAATGAAGCATGTTCAATTCTTTACCCCTGTGACCTTTTGTGACTGTGCAAAAAACATTCCCTACAATTTGAGTCCACTGCCCCCTAGCAGTGATATAGAGGGTCGAACTTTAACACGTACCTCATGGTATTAACCATTGGTTGACATGGGTGTTGAACTCAATCCTTAATTAAGGCCTGTATAAGATTTAACTCCTAGAATATTACGTGCCATCATTGTTGTCGTGTACACATGTCACATGGTGTGCATATTCTACCTTGGCATTGTTAAAGGTCATCTTAGGGCCATTGACATCTACAATTTGAGCAATATTATTTTGTTCTGAATGGTGCATTGTTATGGATCAACCTACAATCAAGGAATATAATGATGGCACCCTCTGGCAAACTAAATGTAAATCACCATCCCTCTCCCCCAGTTCAATGTTGATGAAAGCATGTTTGCCATTTGGCACTCCAGTCTCCTCAACATTAATTCAGGGTGGAATGGGGAAGAGAAGGGTAAGGGGGAAGGTTTCTACTTCTCATCAAACATAGTTATACTAATTACACTGAACCATCAGAGTGGCAATGAAGAGTTCCAAAATATGGTCAAGGTGTGCCAACTACTTTTATCCTTGATTGGGGTTAGTATTGAATGGACTTCCTTTTATTTCAGTCCCTCATTTCAAATATATAGTTTTGGTTTCTCTATTGTTCAGAAACCAAAAATCAAGGGATTAAAATGTGGAGATGAACTGGTATGCAATCATAACACTATTGTGCTGAGAGGACACAAGAGGGTATATATAATCAAAAGTATAATGCCTATAACCATACGTATATAATAGCCTATTGTGCTAACATTTTCATTATCGATATCTATCAACGCGGACGACTTTTGATGTTCTCTGCAGTAGCTGGCACACTTCCATGACACCATAAAATTACACCCGAGTTTGATAAGTTATGCATAGACATCATGTGCATATATTGAGGGGTGGGGTGGGGTGTTTTGTTTATTTGTCTGAAATATAAACGATGCATGATGATGTAGATGATTTGATTATGAATTAGATTATTCCCCGGGAAGCACAACCCATACCTCTTACCTATGTTCCCTCCGCCACCTATAACCTCCTCCCTCCCCCTCCCCACACTTGATATCGACTCTTCCCTATTATTCCACTCCACTCTTGAGCCCCCCTCTCCCCCTCCTTCCCTTCCCACTTCCAATGCTCTCTCCCCTCTGTTTCTCTTTCTCCCTTACCCTTACCCCCTCACACACACATACCCTCTTTCCCTGGCGATCTCTTCTATCTCTCTCTCTCTCTCTCTCTCTATTCTCTAATAAATAAATTGAATAAAAGTTAGTTTAAATAAATTGAATAAAAGTTAGTTTAAACCAGCTTTCTATGATATTGATCTTCCGTCATGCGACATGCACATAAATAGAATTGTGTATAAAAGTGTTTATATCACTGAAGTCATAATCTGTCAAGTGCCTATTGTAATGTCTGTGGAAATATTTCGATGGTCTATATATTTTCACAGTGAAATCAGCTTAGGCTAATTAAGTAGTCTCAAGTCAATGCTTTCAAACTAAATCAATGCTTTCAAATGTAGACTGCTTTGTTCGACTTCTCTGCTCGTGAATATTGCACTGCGAAATTTAAACATTTCTTTTGTATACTTAGAGTAGGTAACTTCAAATCAAATAATTTTACGATCCACACCACTTATAAGAAACTGAAACCAAAACCGAAACTGACTGACACAAATGTTAGGTTTTAAACAAAAGGTAGAAACAATGAGTTCGATATCTTATGATTCAAGTGGTTAGGCAGGACAATAGGAAACCACGTGACCAAAACCAAAACCAAAACTAAAACTATATATATTTGAAATGAGGCAGTCTCATTTATCTTCACATGTAGGAGTTTTGAGCCATTGTTGAAGTCACAGTCAATAGTATATGTGCCATCATTGTTGTTTTGTACATGTGGTGAGTGTATAGCCTCTACTTTGGCATTGCTAATAATTATACGGTCATTGACATCTACAGTTTTAACGATGGCTTTCGAATATGCCCAATATCCACCTGGTATTAATTGAATGGTACATCGCTTTGGGTCAACCTCTGGCCGAGTATTGAATGGACTTCCTCTCATTTCAGTCCCATTTATTTTAACATGTAGTGGTTGTGAGCGCTTATGCGAGTTATAGTCAATAGTATATGTGCCATCATCATTGTCCTCCCGTACAGGTAGTCGGTGTCCATCTTGTGTGGCTTCTACCTTGGCATTGCCAATGGTACAGCCATTGACATCAACAGTGTGAACAATGGCTTTCTGTGTGCGAGATCCCCTTGGCAGGTTTAAACGAATGAAACATTGCTGGGGGTCAACCTGTGGCCGAGTATTGAATGGACTTCCTTCTATTTCAGTCCCATTTATTGTCACATGTAGTTCTGTGCCACCATATGGGTCATAGACAACAGTATATGTGCCATCATCGTTGTCCTGTACACGTAGTGGGTGTCTATCATGTCTAGCTTCTACGTTGGCATTGCCAGTGGTCATCTTATGGCCATTGACATCAAATGTTTGCACTCCAGCTTTCTTCTTGTGATGTCCTGCAAGCTAGGGCCGGTTTAAACAAATGGTACATTTGTGTGGGTCAACCTGTGGCAGGGTATTGAATGGACTTCCGTTCACTTCAGTCCCATTAATCTTAACATGTAGCGGTTGTGAGCCCTTGTGCAAGTTATAGTAAATAGTATATGTGCCATCATTGTTATCTTGTACACGTAATGATTGTCTATCTAGTGCAGCGTTTACCTTGGCATTGCCAGTGGTCATCTTACAGCCATTAATATCAACAGTTTGAACAATGGCTTTCTGTGTGCGATACCCACCTGGCAGGTTTAAACTTATGATACATTGCTGTGGGTTAATCTCTGGCATGGTATTGAATGGACTTCCTTCTATTTCAGTCCCATTTATCTTAACATGTAGTTCTGTGCCACCATATGGGTCATAGCGAATAGTGTATGTGCCATCATTGTTATCCCGTACACGCCGTTTGCGTCTATCTTGTGTAGCGTTTACCTTGGCATTGCTGATGGTCATCTTATGGCCATTAACATCTACAGTTTGAACTATGGCTTCTGAACATCTCCGAGATAGTGTTAATTGAATGGTACATTTGTGGGGGTCAACCTGTGGCAGGGTATTGAATGGGCTTCCTTTCATTTCAGTCCCATTTATCTTTACATGTAGTGGCTGTGAGCCCTTGTGTGAGTCATAGTCAATGGTATATGTGCCATCATTGTTGTCCTGTACATGCAGTGGATCTTCTCTTTGTGCAGCCTCTACAATGGCGCCACCAATTATAATCCTTTGTTCATTGCTATCTACACTTTCAACAATTGCTCTCTGCTTTTGTGTAGAACCACTTGCAAGTCCTACCTGAATGGTACATCGCTGTGGATCAACCTGTAGTTTCCATCTGATATCACCCAGATCCTGCAGTGATTCTTGAATCTGTGCCATTGCCGAATGATGCTTCTCAGTGAAATCAAAGTCAGTCTTATCTGATGCTGTTTCAGGTAGCTCTTCTATTTGTAGTTCACATAGTCTTTCCATGATTTGGTTGTGTGAGGTTATCAGCTGCCTGGGATGGCCCATATCACATGATTGCTTAGCAAACTCACAGGCACTTATCATTTGGGCTGTGAGTAAGTCTATAGATTCAATGCTTGCAGTCAAATTATTCATCTCGGTTTCATACAGGTTTTTCAAGTGTGTTTGAACTTTGTTGTAATTGGCATCAATTTGGGTATGCCATTTCTGAGTCAATTTTTGCATTTCTGTATCTTTCTTTTTGAGATTTGTGGCCAAAGTGTGCTGCAGTTCGTCAAGTGCCAATCGTTTGCGTGCCAATTCTGGGCGTCTCCCATTTATTCTCTCTGAGGAAAGCTGCATATCAGCAACTATCTTTTCAATGGCTGCTGATAGCTCAACAAGGTCATGACCCTGATGGTCAAGAAGGCCACACGTTGCGCAAACTGGAACTTTGCAGAGGGCTTCCCTACAATACATTGTCATATCTTGCTTTGGGTGTTTTGTACAATGTTGCTGCTGTTGCATCATGGGATTGCATTTCTTGGCTTGTAGTTCTTCAATAGTCACAAGCTGATGATGTTCCATAGAACGCATCTCTTGATGATTATCCGTACATCGCTGGCACTGAAAAGAGCCGCATTCATAGCAAAACCTCACAGATGGAACATCTTTATTGCAATTTCCACAGGTTACCGCTGCCATATTAAAGATATTTTGGTACTCCTTTAAGTTTTCTACAATGAAGTTATCAGGCACAGTTCCTCCTGGTAAGGTGATCCACAGTTCCTCCTGGTAAGGTGATCGGTTTGCGACATTTTGGACAGTCAAACTTTGACCTCTTACCAGCAATGCGTTGTAAACAAGATTTGCAGTAGGTATGTAGACAGGGCAAGCATTTGGCTTGATGTACGTCATTATCATACGGCTCCGCACAAATGGAACAAGTTAAGAACTCATTTTTGAATTCTTCCTTCATCTGAGCTGGTGACAAAGCGGCAGCCATATTGGTTTGAATATATTAATTGATATATTAACGCAGAAACAGGAGAAGTATAAAAAAGTATGCAACAAGAGCGTAACAAAATGAACTGATATTGATATTACATATTGAGACTGCACTGTATGGTACAAACTGATAAGAATGGTAACACTTTGGACTTTGTTTGAGACTCTAGATAGTCCTGTATGCTTTGTACCAGGATCTCACAGATATACGCCAAAGGGCTAGAACAAACTTATTGAACCTCACGAATAACCTTTTCATGCGTTGAGTTACAAAAATATACTCAACTAAACAAGGCCAAGTTTGTTAAATGTGGCTTGCTGGAACTATGCCATTTGGATGAGGCCATTTTGATTATGAGTACAGTATTCTTCTTGGGATCCTGTATAACATTTGTGTAGTGGTTTTATTTTCGTGCTTTTGGCCTGTGAATTCAACACTCCACAAGTGTGCTTGATAATGAAGCTTATTACTAAGAAATCTACAGGAGCAAAATCATCTCTCCACAACAATGTTAGTGAAATTCATTTGAGGGAGACATTTTCAATCATTATATGTGACAGTGACGTGATCAAGCAAATGAGCCCGATGTCAGAATATTAATTTTGAGATATAGCCAATAGTAGTTTCCAACTTCCTTTGTATGTATTTGATTGTTCTGAGCAGTCTACTAAAATGGCCCTATATCTGGAACTGATTTATATAAATTATAAAAAATAATTGAAGCTCTGAGAACGGCACATGTAATGACATTGAAAACTTAATTTTGATTTTTGATTGGCATCAGATTCCTTTAGCTTGATTGATGCCACCCCAGCATATTAAATATTGCACAGCCCTGTAGCATTGATAGGCAAATCCAAAATCAATGCATACTAATGATACGCCGGTAACTTCTGTTGGGACTGTAGGCCTACATGTATCATATGTGATGCGATCAAGCAAAATGAGTCTGATGTCCAATCAAAATCAAAATTCAGTTTTTAATCTTATTATATGAGCCATTCTTGGAGCTTTATTTTGCTGAAAACCCCATCATAATTAGACTTATGGTTCCAGAGATATGGCCATTTTAGTGTTGCTCAGAACATGAAAATTAAAATAAAAAGGAAGTTGAATACTATTATCGATCATATCTCAAAATCAATATTCCCGACATCCGACCCATTTTGCTTGATCGCATCACATATGGTTATCAATCACATGATATTGACTAAAGAGTATGAAATGCTCAAAATATTTATTTCTGGCCACATTTCATTCCAAAGGCCACCCTAAAGTGTTTGTACAGATATCATATCTGAAGCTGATATTAGAGTTAGAATTGCTGATTAGGGTTAAGGTTGGCAGTAGGATTCAGTTCAGTTTATTTTGTCACACATCAAAACAAGTAATATAGCGCAGTATATCATTTAGATTATTACAAAGATAAGTTAAAAAAGTAATGTGACAAATACTAAGCTTCAAATAGATATAAGTAATTAAGTATATAATATTTAGAGAATGGTAATGATTAAAATTTAATAATTATGCTGCAGTTAAATAGTATCAAAAATGTAAAGAGATTTATTTCAAAAGTGGGCTATTCGGTGATTTGCTCATATGGAGGATTGTAAAAATCCTGTATATAAACAGTGAACGGAGTGCCCATCTCTCTTTCATTGGCGATTGGCACAGACTCCTCCATATAATGTTGCTATAGGGGGATCGCTACACCTCCTCACAGCAAGTCTGTTACCTTTTCAGCATTAAAGAATGCTGGTACCCATTTATACACCTGGGTGGAGAGGAGTATTCAAGATAAAGTACCTTTCTCAAGGGCACAACACGATGGTGTCGCCGGGGCTCGAACCCGCAACCTTCCAATTATGAGTCGGAACCCGTTCTGCTCGGCGCCACCATGCTCTCTAAAAATCATTAAAATTCAGATTTATTCAGGGATTTATAGGGTTATAGATAGGGCTCGGGAGATAGGGATACATTCTAACTAGGGTTAGGTCTTAGGATTTGATTAGGGTTAGAGCTAATTAAGTCCCCTTCCTTCTGTCAGACATTGATTCTATATAACTGTTGGGAATTGTATTTATTTCATTGTTTGTTTGTTTTTTGTCGTTGTTGTTGTTGTTTTTTTTTTTGGGGGGAGGGGCACCTTTGAAAACATAGGATGGGATCCATGATTTGAAAATGGTCAAATTACTGGGAGTTTAAGAAATAGGTTTTGATGAGGTAGGGGTTGCCACCCTCCACAATCCCCCTCCCAGGATCCATTCTTGGTATCTCAGCTAGCTTACCTCCACCACAACATCACAGCCAAACCGATGTGATTTCCACACAGCTTTCCAGTCTTCTTTTTGTACATTTTCATCAATGTAACAATCAAATCCTGATTCCACTTCAAATGGTTTACAATCCACAATGACGTCGTCACAGAGCACATCCATACGATCATCAAATGTCTTGCTCACGTCCAGTGCTGGATAGGTCACAGGCATTGAAATGCTGTTGCTGGCTCCAGCTAAAAGAGAGTAAACAAAATATGGATTCAATGACTATTTGTTTAACCAGTTGGTCCAAACAGACACATGCTTGGGTCCTGATGGGATCAGGCTCTAGCAAAGTTGAGCCAAAACTGAAAGGCATATAAGGGTCACTCCATATGAAATCAAGGAGTCGCCCCACCTGACCCCCTCAGATTTGCTTTATATTTTAGTCATATGTTGTACCTGTAAAAATATTAAAAACCTGCAAATTTGAGGTCTGTAGCTCTTACGGATTTTCTGTGGCAGCCATTTAAAGTTGGAGTAGGGGGTCTAAATTTGGACCCAAAAGTTGTCCTTTAAATAAAGTTCATCTTTGGGAGTATGTGCCTTCTTTATAAAAAGAAAGAGAGGTCTGAAACTTTGTATACACACTAACTGCATGCCCAATTTGTCAAAAAATTAAAAATAAAAAAATTCTGTAGTTGCGCGTTGTGTCACGGGGTCATTAAATATGCAAGAAAAAATGTAATGTTTTGTAAACTGGCAAGTTTAGCCCCCTAAATTCACATTTTTGTCAGATTAATTATTTTTGCTATCACTGATGCTATATATAGGATAAATACAATGCATATCCAAAAAATTGAGGTCACAACTCATTTACATTTCGAACAGCGCCCTCACGAAGATGAAATTTATTGCAAATTCAACATTTTCAGGGGGCCCAAAGTCCATGTGGTCCACCTTCAAAATCATATCAAAACCTTTAGTAACATTTCAGAATCAGTGAATCCACACAGACTTGTACCATGAAAACGCCACTGAAAACGCCATAGAAAACTGGTTTTAAATGGTCCAATTTTTGTTTAATCGCCGTGAATTTTGAACTAGTGAACTCAGAATTGTGTTCCGGCGTGTACATGACCACAAGATATTCTTTAACCCTAAAATTTATATTATGAAGCTGTAGGAGCTTCCACGAACCCGCTGTGAATTTTTATTTATCCCGTCTTTTCACTAAATTTGGTTCTCGTCCTGCGTGAAATCAAGTTTTTCTTGGTTTTACTGTCCATTAGGCGGAGGCCTGGTGTTTAACGTTAGCTTTGGCTAATGCTCTCTTGAGAAACTTTGATGCATGCCTGTAATTGACTGCTGACAGGCAAAGCATGTAGAGTATAAACAATTAATTCTAGACCCTGGACCCTGCCGGGTTCCTGCACTGTGACATGAAACACGTGGTACACAGATTAAGTTTCAACATGTGGTGTCACCGATCAAACTGCAGTGTGCACCACCATGCATACACTGTGTGTGTAGGCCTATGTGCAATATGATATCTGTGATCAAACCAGGCAAGCTAGGTCCAAGGTTGTGCGCATGCACAACAGATGACCCCCAAATTTCCTCCGATGGAATGTTCCTACAACGCATGATTTGTTTACCCACAGAGATGTACCTATACACGTGATACATACATCCACTGTGAATAAAATTCCGTGAACTTGAAAGAAACTTGAAACTTCATTATTCTATAATTTATAGGCCCTGCAGTAGGCCTATACCAAATGCGTATGAGCCTTAATAATAGCGTATTTTTTGTTTTCTGTTTTTAAAAAAGGCACGAGGTAGCTTTAAATAATTATTAATTACTTTTTTTTTTACTTCGAAGCGTATCAAATTTATCGTATTCATGTCCCCTCATGGTAATAGAAAGGGGAGCGAGAAAGGGATGCGGACTTAACCGATAGTTGTACCTGTACAGCAAAGGGACCAACTTGATGAATTGAACAATATGTCACCAGAACGATATTATAAAGGGGAGCGGGTTCGTGCTAGACCTATTATAGCTTAACTGTGAACTAGATTTTCCATTTTAAAATTTAACCGTGTCAGTTTAATTTGATGCAGGCCCGGGGATGCAGGCCTATGTGCCTTACATTTCCCTGTATGTTAATACCATAATAAATTTGGACTTAACATACAACGGGAGCGAGAAAGGAATGCGACTTTAAATTTGTGTCTTTAGTGAAAATTAAGGTACAGAAGAAACTGCAGTTCACAGAAAGTGGTGCGAGAAAGGGTGCGAGCTGTCGTATTTATGAACATCATGACCGAACTAGAATTCGCAGTAAAATCCGAGACCACACCCTTTTATTTGCTCCAGGCCTATGCAACCATTGCAACTTTTCCGGTGCTATGTGTCGTATTCATGTCCCTTCATGGTAATATAGAGAAAGGGGAGCGAGAAAGGGATGCGGACTTACCCGATAGTTGTAGCTGTACAGAAAAGGGACTCCTTGATGAATTGAACAAGATGTCACCAGAACCATATTAGAAAGGGGAGCGGGTTCGTGCTAGACCTACCATAGCTTAACTATAGATACGATACTATAGCTCGCAACCATTTCTGTTTTTCAGTACAGTACAAATTATGGGTGACTTTTCTTTACAGCTACAAAGACACACATTTAAAGTCGCATCCCTTTCTCGCTCCCCTTTGTATATTAAGTTCATATCCTTTCTATTATGATATTAAATACAGGAAAATGAAAGGCACATAGGCCTACATCAAATTGAACGGACATGGTCAATTTTAACATGGAAAATCTAGTTCATAGTTAAGCTATGATAGGGCTATACGAACCCGCTCCGCTTTCTTAAATGGTTCTGGTGACATCTTGTTCAATTCATCAAGGAGTCCCTTTTACTGTACAGCTACAACAACTATTGGGTAAGTCCGCATCCCTTTCTCGCCCTTTCTATTACCGTAAAGGGACATGAATTAATATGACACTTAGCACCGGAAAAGTTCCCATGGTTGCATAGGCCTGGAGCAAATGAAAGGTTGTGGTCTCGGATTTTACCGCCGAATTCTAGTTCGGTCATGATACGATAGCTCGCACCCTTTTCTCGAACCACTTTCTGTTAACTGCAGTTTCTTCAGTACATCAATTTTCACTACAGCTATAAAGACACAAATTTAAAGTCGCATCCCTTTCTCGCTTCCATCCATTTGTATATATTTATTAAGACAAATCCTTTAACATAGAAATTTTTGTTCATAGTTAGATGCTCTAACTATGATATGACTAGCACGATCCCGCTCCCCTTTCTGGTATTGTTGTAATAATAACTTGTTTAATTCATTGGTGCCCATTCTGTACAGCTACAACTATCGGCTAAAATAAAGTCCGCATCCCTTTCTCGCTCCCTTTCTATTACCATGAATCGACACTTAGCAGCGGATAAGTTGCATATAGGCCTGCAACAATAAAAGGGTGCGGTCTCGGATTTTATGCCGACTTTTTAGATCGGTCACCGGGGATCACTCAAATATGACATTATGCGCATGCGTGACCAAATTTTTTCAAACACCCCCTAAACGAGTTTTACCCTACCAGCAAATTTAGCCCCTTAATAAGGTAATTTAATATAGAATTTACCCCCTAATGAGTTTTTTGGCCAAGAAAAATGAAAAAATGTACCCTTTTTTGAGTCGTAATTTACCAAAAATTTGAAAAGGTACCCTAAACAAGTTGTTCAGTTTCAGAAAACTACCCTTATTCTTGAAAATCAGTGTTTTTTAGACCCTAAATGCGTCACTCGCGTAACTCACCTTGCCTAAAAAAACACCCCCTTTTCCTTGTTTTTTTGGTCACGCATGCGTACAGACCAATTATGTGAGTGGCCCCCCCGGGATCGGTCATGATGTTCATAGACGTGATAGATATGATACTGTTATAGCTCGCACCCCTTTCTCGCACCCCTTTCTGTTACTAAGCTGCAGTTTTTTTCAGTACAAATTATGGGTGACTTTTCTTTACAGCTACAAAGACACAAATTTAAAAGTCGCATCCATTTCTCGCTCCCTTTGTATATTAAGTCCATATCCTTTCTATTATGATATTAACATACATGGAAATGAAAGGCATTATAGGCCTACATCAAATTAAACTGACACGGTTAAATTTTAACATGGAAAATCTAGTTCATAGTTAAGCAATGATCAATTCATGTTCAATGTTCAATTCATTAAGGATTCCCTTTTCTGTACAGCTACAACTATCGCATCCCTTTCTCGCTCCCCTTTCTATTACCATGAAGGGACATGAATCGACACTTAGCACCGGAAAAGTTGCAATGGTTGCATAGGCCTGGAGCAAATGAAAGGGTGTGGTCTCGGATTTTACCGCTGAATTCTATTTCGGTCATGATGTTTATAAATACGATAGCTCGCACCCTTTCTCGCACCACTTTCTGTTAACTGCAGTTTCTTCTGTACATTAATTTTCACTACAGCTACAATGACACAAATTTAAAGTCGCATCCCTTTCTCGCTCCCCTTTGTATATGAATTTCGTATCCTTTCTATTATGATATTAACATACAGGAAAATGAAAGACTTTAAGGCCTACATCAAATTAAACTGACAAGGTTAAAAATTTAACATAGAAATTATAGTTCATAGTTAGATGCTTTAGCTATGATAGGGCTAGCACGACCCCGCTCCCCTTTCTCGTCTTGTTGTAATAATAACTTGTTCAATTCATTGGTGTCCTTTCTACACAGCTACAACTATCGCATCCCTTTCTCGCTCCCCTTTTACAATGAAGGCACCGGAAAAGTTGCCATGGTTGCATAGGCCGGGAGCAAATGAAAGGGTGTAGTCTCAACATGATGCAGTCATGTCTACAGTAGAATTCAATTCGACCTTTGCAGGACTTAAACCCCATTAAAAGCTATTAAACCAAGATAACACTCATTGAAAACAGCTCAACTGATTAAATCATATCTTCTCTGGTTAAATACACACATCATGTTTCTGCTTTTACACGTACAATGGAGCAATGCGCTGGGATTATCCTTTCAGTTGGGTGAACGATTATAAAGCGAGCGCTAGAGAACAATTGTGTGTGGTCTTTGTTTACGAAATGAGACAATACGTGCTTATTGTTAACCAGCGTTCTTGAAAATGAGAAACATGGTAGTTTGCAGACTTAACACGGTTTGGAAATAATTTCTTCATATTTTTTGGTGTTATCTGTCGTTTACATATCCTTCCTAAAGCACCAAAGTGCGAATATTTCCAAACATCTAAATTAGCTAAAAATTTAGGACATGTTACAAAACTATATTTTCTAGAATTTTAGAAGAGTACTTTTGATATTGGCCGGTTATTTTTCACACAGCGACGTTAACTAGGCATATCCCCATACTTTTTACGTAGGCTATTTGTAGAGGTCACGCGTCAATGGGAAAGAGCACTGTGTATTATGTATAGGAAAACGGACAGTAACTGCAGTATGAATTTTACCGCGGAATTCTAGTTCGGTTATGATGTTCATAGCTCGCACCCCTTTCTCGCACGACTTTCCAGTTTCTTCTGTACATTAATTAATTTTCACTAGAGCTACAAAGACACAAATTTAAAGTCTCATCCATTTCTCGCTCCCCTTTGTATATTAAGTCCATATCCTTTCTATTATGATATTAACATACATGGAAATGAAAGGCATTATAGGCCTACATCAAATTAAACTGACACGGTTAAATTTTAACATGGAAACTCTAGTTCATAGTTAAGCTATGATAGGGCTAGCGCTAAGGGGAGCGCTAAAATGGTTCTGGTGACATCTTGTTCAATTAATTAAGGAGTCCTTTTTCTGTACAGCTACAACTATCGCATCCCTTTCTCGCTCCCCTTTCTATTACGATGAAGGGACATGAATACGACACTTAGCACCGGAAAAGTGACAATGGTTGCATAGGCCTGGAGCAAATGAAAGGGTGTGGTCTCGGATTTTACCGCGGAATTCTAGTTCGGTCATGATGTTTATAAATACGATAGCTCGCACCCCTTTCTCGCACCACTTTCTGTTAACTGCAATTTCTTCAGAAAGACTTTAAGGCCTACATCAAATTAAACTGACAAGGTTAAAATTTTAACATAGAAATTATAGCTCATATAGTCGCATCCATTTCTCGCTCCCCTTTGTATATTAAGTCCATATCATTTCTTTTATGGTATTAACATGCTGCAGGGAAATGTAAGCCATATAGGCCTGCATCAAATCATGGAAGAAAGAGATAAGAAGGAACGACAACAAACGCATTCACTTTGTCCACTCCCTTTACCGACATTTAATTGACATTGTTATTCATGAGGATTTACTTTGATCAATACCCCGCGTTAAATAGGTGATTGGTATTGTACTCCATGTATTTGCATGTCTTCTGGAGCGTGTCTGAAGGATGATTTGAACTAATGACCTTCCGTGCAAGCACTCTATAGGATTTTCTCTGGTGACGTGATCATCGGTCATTGATGGCCTACATCTTTTTCTTCCATTTCGCCCAATTTTCCCGAACTTTGATGACTTTTTTCTCAGAGTTGGCAGTCTTTGGCACTGAAACGAGTTAGCTAGTTACGATTATACGCATATAAACTATTAAATTAAACAGATTTCATGTACCGGACTCAACCGGAACATTGTGCATTATTTAAGAACATTTTGCATCTATTTTTCATCGAAAAAGTCACCAAAATCTTACCTTATTTGCTAAAGATGAAACTCAGCAAATAAACGGCCGATTTTGATGACCTTTTCGATGTGTTAAAGGACATTTTCTACACAACACGATCAAGAAAACAGTTTGACTGTAGATCCCAAAACAAAGCTACTATACATGTTCAGAGCATCAGTGAAATTCCATAATCTTACTTCTGGGTAGCGTTTGTTTGTTCTTGGATGGGTTTGTTATAGTTTTTTTCCAGTAATGATTTCGCCAAGCATCGATCGCGGTAAATGGATCATACATGAAAGTAAGTACCATTGATAGCTTTTCTTTTCATGCGTCAATGGATAAGCGGATTAAAACTTGGCCGATTGAAGTCGTTGTGGTTCCTTCTTATCTCTTTCTTCCATGATCAAATTAAACTGACACGGTTAAATTTTAACATGGAAAATCTATAGTTCATAGTTAAGCTATGGTAGGTCTAGCAGAAACCCGCTCCCCTTTCTAATATGGTTCTGGTGGCATTTTGTTCAATTCATTGGTCCCTTTTCTGTACAACTACAGCTATCGGGTTAGTCCGCATCCCTTAGCTTTCTCGCCCCCTTTCTATTACCATGAAGGTCCTATTTGCTCCATGCCTATGCAACCATTGCAACTTTTCCGGTGCTATGTGTCGTATTCATGTCCCTTCATGGTAATATATAGAAAGGGGAGCGAGAAAAGGATGCGGACTTACCTGATAGTTGTAGCTGTACAGAAAAGGGACTCCTTGATGAATTGAACAAGATGTCACCAGAACCATATTAGAAAGGGAGGGGTTCGTGCTAGACCTACCATAGCTTAACTATAGATACGATACTATAGCTCGCACCCCTTTCTGTTTTTCAGTACAGTACAAATTATGGGTGACTTTTCTTTACAGCTACAAATTAGACACACATTTAAAGTCGCATCCCTTTCTCGCTCCCCTTTGTATATTAAGTTCATATCCTTTCTATTATGATATTAAATACAGGAAAATGAAAGGCACATAGGCCTACATCAAATTAAACGGACATGGTTAATTTTAACATGGAAAATCTAGTTCATAGTTAAGCTATGATAGGGCTAGCACGAACCCGCTCCGCTTTCTTAAATGGTTCTGGTGACATCTTGTTCAATTCATCAAGGAGTCCCTTTTACTGTACAGCTACAACAACTATCGGGTAAGTCCGCATCCCTTTCTCGCCCCTTTCTATTACCGTAAAGGGACATGAATTAATATGACACTTAGCACCGGAAAAGTTCCCATGGTTGCAGGCCTGGAGCAAATGAAAGGTTGTGGTCTCGGATTTTACCGCCGAATTCTAGTTCGGTCATGATACGATAGCTCGCACCCTTTTCTCGCACCACTTTCTGTTAACTGCAGTTTCTTAAGTACATCAATTTTCACTACAGCTATAAAGACACACATTTAAAGTCGCATCCCTTTCTCGCTTCCATCCATTTGTATATATTTATTAAGACAAATCCTTTAACATAGACATTTTTATTCATAGTTAGATGCTCTAACTATGATATGACTAGCACGATCCCGCTCCCCTTTCTGGTATTGTTGTAATAATAACTTGTTCAATTCATTGGTGCCCATTCTGTACAGCTACAACTATCGGCTAAAATAAAGTCCGCATCCCTTTCTCGCTCCCCTTTCTATTACCATGAATACGACACTTAGCAGCGGATAAGTTGCATATAGGCCTGCAACAATAAAAGGGTGCGGTCTCGGATATTTATGCCGACTTTTTTTTTAGATCGGTCATGATGTTCATAGACGTGATAGATATGATACTGTTATAGCTCGCACCCCTTTCTGTTACTAAGCTGCAGTTTTTTCAGTACAAATTATGGGTGACTTTTCTTTACAGCTACAAAGACACAAATTTAAAGTCGCATCCATTTCTCGCTCCCCTTTGTATATTAAGTCCATATCCTTTCTATTATGATATTAACATACATGGAAATGAAAGGCATTATATAGGCCTACATCAAATTAAACTGACACGGTTAAATTTTAACATGGAAAATCTAGTTCATAGTTAAGCTATGATATGGCTAGCGCGAACCCGCTCCCCTTTCTTAAATGGTTCTGGTGACATCTTGTTCAATTCATTAAGGATTCCCTTTTCTGTACAGCTACAACTAGCGCATCCCTTTCTCGCTCCCCTTTCTATTACCATGAAGGGACATGAATACGACACTTAGCACCGGAAAAGTTGCAATGGTTGCATAGGCCTGGAGCAAATGAAAGGGTGTGGTCTCGGATTTTACCGCGGAATTCTATTTCGGTCATGATGTTTATAAATACGATAGCTCGCACCCCTTTCTCGCACTACTTTCTGTTAACTGCAGTTTCTTCTGTACATTAATTTTCACTACAGCTACAATGACACAAATTTAAAGTCGCATCCCTTTCTCGCTCCCCTTTGTATATGAATTTCGTATCCTTTCTATTATGATATTAACATACAGGAAAATGAAAGACTTTAAGGCCTACATCAAATTAAACTGACAAGGTTAAAAATTTAACATAGAAATTATAGTTCATAGTTAGATGCTTTAGCTATGATAGGGCTAGCACGATCCCGCTCCCCTTTCTCGTCTTGTTGTAATAATAACTTGTTCAATTCATAGGTGTCCTTTCTGCACAGCTACAACTATCTCATCCCTTTCTCGCTCCCCTTTTACAATGAAGGCACCGGAAAAGTTGCCATGGTTGCATAGGCCGGGAGCAAATGAAAGGGTGTGGTCTCAAATTTTACCGCGGAATTCTAGTTCGGTTATGATGTTCATTGCTCGCACCCCTTTCTCGCACCACTTTTTGTGAACTGCAGTTTCTTCTGTACATTAATTAATTTTCACTAGAGCTACAAAGACACAAATTTAAAGTCGCATCCATTTCTCGCTCCTCTTTGTATATTAAGTCCATATCCTTTCTATTATGATATTAACATACATGGAATGAAAGACATTATAGGCCTACATCAAATTAAACTGGCACGGTTAAATTTTAACATGGAAACTCTAGTTCATAGTTAAGCTATGATAGGGCTAGCGCTAAGGGGAGCGCTAAAATGGTTCTGGTGACATCTTGTTCAATTAATTAAGGAGTCCTTTTTCTGTACATCTACAACTATCGCATCCCTTTCTCGCTCCCCTTTCTATTACCATGAAGGGACATGAATACGACACTTAGCACCGGAAAAGTGGCAATGGTTGCATAGGCCTGGAGCAAATGAAAGGGTGTGGTCTCGGATTTTTCCGCGGAATTCTAGTTCGGTCATGATGTTTATAAATACGATAGCTCGCACCCCTTTCTCGCACCACTTTCTGTTAACTGCAATTTCTTCAGAAAGACTTTAAGGCCTACATCAAATTAAACTGACAAGGTTAAAATTTTAACATAGAAATTATAGCTCATATAGTTAGATGCTTTAGCTATGATAGGGCTAGCACGATCACGCTCCCCTTTCTCGTATTGTTGTATGTAATAATAACTTGTTCAATTCATTGGTGCCCTTTCTGCACAGCTACAACTCAGAGGCTACAACTATCGCATCCCTTTCTCGCTCCCTTTTTACAATGAAGGCACCGGAAAGTTGCCATGGTTGCATAGGCCGAGAGCAAATGAAAGGGTGTGGGCTCGAATTTTACCGCGGAATTCAAGTTCGGTTATGATGTTCATAAATACGATAGCTCGCACCCCTTTCTCGCACCACTTTCTGTGAACTGCAGTTTCTTCTGTACATTAATTTTCAATACTACAAAGACACAAATTTAAAGTCGCATCCATTTCTCGCTCCCCTTTGTATATTAAGTCCATATCATTTCTATTATGGTATTAACATGCTGCAGGGAAATGTAAGCCATAGGCCTGCATCAAATTAAACTGACGTACACGGTTAAATTAACATGGAAATCTATAGTTCATAGTTAAGCTATGGTAGGTCTAGCACGAACCCGCTCCCCTTTCTAATATGGTTCTGGTGGCATTTTGTTCAATTCATTGGTCCCTTTTCTGTACAACTACAGCTATCGGGTTAGTCCGCATCCCTTTCTCGCCCCCCTTCTATTACCATGAAGGGACATGATGAAGGGACATGAATACGACACTTAGCACCGGAAAAGTTGCAATGGTTGCAAAGGCATGGAGCAAATGAAAGGGTGTGGTCTCGGATTTTACCGCGGAATTCTAGTTCGGTCATGATGTTCATAAATACGATAGCTCATTAGCTCGCACCCCTTTCTCGCACCACTTTCTGTTAACTGCAGTTTCTTCTGTACATTAATTTTCACTACAGCTACAAAGACACAAATTTAAAGTCGCATCCCTTTCTCTCTCCCCTTTGTATATTAAGTTCGTATCCTTTCTATTGTGATATTAACATACAGGAAAATGAAAGACTTTAAGTCCTACATCAAATTAAACTGACAAGGTTAACATTTTAACATAGAAATTATAGTTCATAGTTAGATGCTTTAGCTATGATAGGGGTAGCACGATCCCGCTCCCCTTTCTCGTATTGTAGTAATAATAATTTGTTATATTTATTGGTGCCCTTTCTGCATAGCTACAACTATCGCATCCCTTTCTCGCTCCCCTTCTACAACTAGAGCGGTTCTCGGGTTTCGCGGTTTTCGGCATTTGCGGTTTGTGGTTCAGGTTGGTTGGTGGTAATTGGGAACCTTGTGTGATCCTGATTACTGGTTTTGATGTGCATTTTGGGTTGTATGTCGAGTTTCTGTTCAGAACCTTGTGTGATCCGAGTGTGTGTAATGTGTATTATGGATTGATTTTGAGGTGTAAGAGTTGTATGTGTTGTGTTGTTTATGTTATGGAATGTAGAAATGGACATTTTATAAATAGGATTGGATATTGGGGTGGCAACTATGTATAGATGGGTTTGTTGTTATTTGTGTACATCCATATGAAAAGGTTGCACTTGATGGTTGTATATTTTTTTATTTCATAATAGTTTGGAATGAATACTAGACTCATAGCATGTGGAGGTCACTTCAAATCATGGTTAAGTGACATGGTTAAGTGAACTGGAATGAGCGTTTCGACAGCATTTTTGTGGGACATGAGATCACATCAGACCTATTGAATTGCATTCTGAATACGAAGAATGTCTTTCTGATATCGAATAATTTACATTTTATGAAATTTATGATATAATACAAATGTTATGACAAATTATCAAAGTTTGATTTTTTCTTCTTAATATTGAATAGAAATGGATTTTTCCCCAAAAGACCTAATTTTTGTTGGTGTTTTGGGGGGAAAAATCCATATCTTCAATACGAAAGGTCAAAATTTTCAATTGATTGTGGGCTTTTTATTCCACCTACATAAGCTTCAATTATAAATCAGATGTATAAAATTTCAATATCAAAAATATCAATTTTTAAATGATTTGCCATAAAATGTGTATTACATTGCGAATTTCAAAAAATCAAAATTATTTGACATCAGAAGGACATTCTGCGTATTCAGAATGTAATTCGATTGGTCTGATGTACTCTAATGTCCCACAATAAATACTGTTGAAACATACATACCCCTTCCCTTAAGGAATGTTTTGTATTTCTAAACTATGTGACTTGTGGATGATTTGAAGTGACCTTTTTATTGAAATGTCTGGTTTTTATTCATGGCTATTATTTGAAATGAGAGATATATGTATGAGCCCTCAAGTGCATGCTTTTGATATGCATGAACACATGTATGGAATGTATAATTGTTGATAAAATACTGAGTAGTTGTTGATTATAATTTAGAGAATGTTTGTTCTGTTTGCAGGTTGAGTTTTTTTGTGAAGGTTTGTATTATATGTTGAATGTGTGTTTAGAATGTTATGTAATTGTTAATATGAAGTTGACTTATAGATGTTAATATGTGTTACTATTGTTTCTTAAAAGGGATAAATAAGATGAGACAAAATAAAGAATCTGAAGTTGGAAATATTAGTTTCAGCATATAAATTTATTTGTTCTGGAATGACGTTACAAAAGTTAACATAATTGCACAGAGTATTATTTAATTTATGAACAGTGTATTAAAGCTAGAATGTACGATGGCCTTGAGGTATGTTTTTATATGTGTCACATTGACTTGTGAGGTAATTTTGGATTGTTTGACACCCAATTGGTATGTGTGTAGAGTGTGGCTATAATTTTAGTTGAAAAGTTCTAAATAGGATTGTTTGGTGGTTGTCGACTTGTGGTTGAATGATTGAAGAAAATGGGAATGGGTGGTTGTCGTACATTGTAGCTTTAAGGCCTTTGTTTTGAATACGTATATACTGTCTGTCTAGTTTGAAGTACATAGTATTGATGCGGATTTTTTACATTGTGCTGACTTTGAAGGCTGAAGGCAGACATAGCTGCAGCATAGACGCAGTGCTGTTTACATGCTTTGTATGCGCGCTTTGTCACTTTGTACTTCAGAGTGGACAAACTGTAGTTTCAGAAGTATTCTTTTAGAAAGGTTGGAAAAATTTGGCATAGAATGTTTTAATGTTGGGTTATTTAAAGGACATATCGACCCTGGACCAAAACAAGCATATTTAAGCACTGTAGGCCTACTTTAAATATGCTTTCTAAACAACATTCAATGTGCGACATTTGGAATGACGATAAAGTACATTTAAAGTACAAATAAAGCACAATGTCCAGAAAAGTACATGTAAAGCATAGTGAAAAACGCACATTTAAAAAGTACTGTACTGTAATTGTACTTTATAACCAAACAAGCATATTTAAAGTACTGTGCTTTAATTATACTTTATACCAAAACAAGTATTTTTAAAGCACTGTGCTTTAAATATGCTTTCTAAACAACATTGCAATGTGCGACATTCGGAACGACAATAAAGTACCTTTAAAGTACAAATAAAGCACAATGACTAGAAAAGTACATTTAAAGCATACGGAAAAAAGCATATTTAAAGTACCGGTACTGTGCTTAACGAGGTTCCATACCATATAGCAGTAAGCCTATAATTATAAGCTTACCACATATGGAGCTTATCAAAGTATTGGTAACACAAGTATGTTTACATGCAAGTATACATGACCAGTAACTATCTCCTGTAATCAAGCTTCTATTTGTAAGTCCATTAAGTCCTTTGTCTTCAGTAAGTTATAAGTTTATTTGCTCTGATTATTGGTAGGAAAGAAAGTAGAATATTGAGGTAGTGGTACTACATATTTTGGGTATACCCTGGCAGAAATTGGATATAGTTTTGATAATATCAAAATTGTATCAAAAAGTAGCCTACTGTATCAAAAGTATATCAAAATGTCCATCAAAATGGGACATTTTGATATATATCAAAAATGTATCAAAATATATGAAATTGTATCAAAATATATCAAAAAGTATCAAATTGTATCAAATCATATCAACTTTGATACAATTTGATACACTTTCAAGATTTGGATACGGTTAGATACTTGCAAAAAATTTGATACAATTTTATACACTTGAAAGATTTTGATACAATTTGATACACTTGAAAGATTTTGATACGATTTGATACACTTGCACAATTTTGATACAATTTGATACACTTGAAAGAATATGATACAATTTGATACACTTGAAATATTTTGATACAATTTGATACACTTGAAAGATTTTGATACAATTTGATACACTTGAAAGATTTTGATACGATTTGATACACTTGATTGTTCAACAGCCAGGTTTTTTGATACACTATATTTTGATACTAGCTGATATCATATGATAACAGGATGTATTCCTATTTCCAAGTGTATCAAAACCCAATGCATCTATTTATACTTTCTTGAAGCAGCGTAACCCCATCAATGAAACGCTGATCTTCCTTGGGGCCCGATCAAAATCTGTATCAAAATTATATCAAAAATAGATTGTGATTACGGCAATAACATCATACATTATACCCTGCTGCACTTACAGAATTAAATAAATTAAATACGGTATTGCAAACATAAATTATGTATCAGCTCTCTGTAATATACATGACATCTTGGTTTGTTTAAATTAACCATTTAAATAAAATCTTTCTGAATATAAGTTTCATGACTGGGGCTGGAGTCTGACCCCTCATATCTGACAAAACTCATTTAAAACCAATGTCAGTGATACAGTGTTCAGTCTACACATCTTAAAATGCATTTGCGACAAACAGCATTGACAATAGGTAGTCCAGAACACTCTTACATATGTATTTATGTCGGAGTTTCTTAATTATTTTATTTACATTTTCATGTTTTTAACTCGACATTGTGGCCCCAATCTTCATGATATACATGTACCCATATTTTCATGATTGTGGGAAAAATAGTCTTAAAGTTTGTCACTCATATTCAATATAAAAAAACGGTATCCCTAATGAAAAGTTCTGAATCTGATGAATCCATTTTCCACAATTAAGACTGTGAGAAAAACAGTCTTTAAATTTATGTTTTTCATGATTTGTCATCAATTGGAGGCATTTGTTTTTTGCATGTCTATCTTCGTCACTGTTTTGCTGGGCTGATAAATGTATTCTATCATCATGTTCCATTGTAGTTTGCAGAGCTTGGGTCCCATTTCAGCAGCAACTGAAAGAAAATTGTACATAAAATTACTTAATTAGTTTAACTTAAAAATTTAACAAAATTAATATCTTATTGCCACTTACACATCTGGCCGTTTTCCAAAACAACTGAAAAAATATTTTGTGTCAACGAGAAATTCATAATCATCAAGGGTCTATGGTTAGCCAGGTATTTCCAAATCACTTAATCACATCACGAAATTTATCTCAGGCGATAAATTTCGTTTAGTTCATAATCTGCATATCCTGTGAGGCATTGCTTCTCATCAAAACTGCACGAACAAGCAACTCAAAATTTGGAAACAATAATTTTAATGGTACATTTTTTTGTAAAGTCTCAATATGTACATTGTATAAGAATACTAAATATTTTACCATGTCCCTTCCTTTAAGGGATCCAAAATGAGCGTTTATTGCGTTTCGACAGTATTTTTTGTGGGACATGAGAGCACCTCAGACCTATCGAATTGCATTCTGAATACGAAGCATGTCTTTCTGATATCAAATAATTCTCATTTTTTTAAAATCACAATATAATACAAATTTTATGACAAATTATAAAAATTTGATATTTTTCAAATTTTTGATATATAACAGTCCTCGAAGTAAATTATATAAATCTAATGATATATTCTGAAAGTGTATGTAACAGGAGGAAAAGCCGACGGTCAATTGAAAATTTTGACCTTTCATAAATCATCAGATTTATAAAGTTTACTTCAAGTACTGTTAAATATCAAAATATAAATTTTAATGATTTGCCATAAAATGTGTATTAAATTGCAATTTCAAAAATCAAAATTATTTGATATCAGAATGACATTCTTCATATTCAGAATGCAATTGATATGTCTGATGTGCTCTAATGTCCCAAAATAAATACTGTCCAAACGTTCATACCCCAGCCCTTAAGTTTTGACTTTTAAAAGCTAAATTGCACTAGCAGCAGTGGTTTTAATATTTAGAAGCAAAATGTGTTTCACAGAATCACAGTGGACGTAGAACCGTAAGTATTTCAGACTTAAAATTTCACTGGGATTTATGAGAAAAATAAAAGAATTTTCTTCAGATTCAAAAAGCTCCATTTTGAAATGGATAAAGCGGTTTTAAATACCGTACCTTTGGTAATCCTCCAGACTACAGTAGTGATTTATATGTTGGTGTTGCCACAGGTATGGAACTTCACGGTTGCATATCACAGAACCTGTATGAAAAATAAATAATTAAAATTAAAATGGTATTTTAAAAACTATCTAGTCTCTTGTGTTGGTGTTGGCCTTTTGGTTCATGGAGAGACAGTCATTTTACTGGGTCAGTCCATCTCAAATCACCAAATGGGTTGGCTGGTCACCCTCTCAGGTTTTATTTAAAGCTTTTGCAAAGTGACGATCAACATAAGCAGCTGTTGCAGATGGAAAATTTATAGCATCGATAACCATGACGTGTGCGAGTGAGCATCAACATGTTGTACATAATTTTGGGCCACCCGATTATCCTAAGTTACCAAACCCTAACAGGGCACATAAACATGACCGTGATGTGTGCAACCCAGTTTCGAGCATGAGCTTTCGCAAAGTGACGATCAACATAAGCAGCTGTTGCAAGGGGTAAATTTTGACGATCGATAACCATGACGTGTGCGAGCAAGCATCGAACATGTTGTACATAATTTTTGGGCCACCCGATTATCCTAAGTTATCAAACTCTAACAGGGCACATAACCATATGGCGTGTGCGAGCGAGCATCGAACATGTTGTACATAATTTTGGGAATTATAGAATCGATAACCATGATGTGTGCGAGCGAGCATCAACATGTTGTACATAATTTTTGGGCCACCCGATTAATCGATTATCCTACCATGACGTGTGCGAGCGAACATGTTGTACATAATTTCAGCTTTCGCAAAGTGATGATCAACATAAGCAGCTGTTATCATGTACGGTACATCATCTACGTGTCTACCTCCAAGTCCATATGGCATGGTATTAAAATTAGTAAAACCAAAGTATACATTAGAATTGAAGAGGCATATTGACGTTACATGATGGGAACATAGTCGTTATCATCAATGATCATTATTACTAATAACTATTACAATCATTCCCATCATATTTCCACCGCAAGGTTTCCATATACCTGCACCATGCAAGGAACTGCAAGTGCAATGAAATGCAATACAAAAATAAGACAAAAAGTTTGTACTTTTATATGACAAAGTTAGCATGACAATGGCCATAATCATGTAATGTTTGTTCATGATGTTGTTGGTCTATCGCAATAATTATTATTCTGCGTTTGTAATTGACAAAATTACGAGATTTATCATCATGATCATTCATGGAGCCGGGTGCAGAATTCGTAACATTTAAGGTAAATAAAGCCAACGATTTGGATCGTTTATCTTGAATCGATCGGTTCCTTAATTCTCCTTCTAAAAATATCATGATTACCTACCCATACCAAAACGTATTCTAATGAATTATTTCTGATCAAAATCGACTGTCTACGACATTCGCCTTGATCGCAAGCGCTTGCAAGCAGTCAGTTGCTAGGCGTAACGACATTTTGTTTTTCACTACAAAACAAACTCAGGAGGGTGAAAGTGCATAGGAACAATGCCGGAAACTACGTCACGCTATTGTTCGACCTAGGCTACATATTTTTAACGCATGCGTGTTCGTCAATACAGCTTTAGACTCCTCCACCTTCGCAACACGGTACGTGGAGTGACTGGAATCACACTGACGGCGGAGGAGAATACTAGCTGGTCAAACAGTTTAATTCTATCAAGCATATAATACCTAAACAATCATCGTCATTTGATCTATTTACTCACAGAATATATTGTATACTCAAAATATAATTTTAAAATAGTAAACCTGTTAACTTATATATTTGTGTACTAAAATATAAGGACACGTGATGTCGAAGACAAAATGGCCGCTAATCCGCCTATTGTGAGACCTAGGATACATATTTCGAAAGAGGGCAGCAAACTAGGATGCCTATCCCTTTGTCTATTATTCCTGACAAACTTTATTCCTTTTTGATCAGATGAACCGTTACAAACGGTCTCTCAGATAGCTACCGTCAAGACACAGATAAAACGAGTTGCATACGTGCCGTTAGGATTCTGAACACGTTAGGCGAACACGTTAGGCAAGCCGTTAGGACTATAACATTGACATTGACCAAAATGAACTCGAAAACATTGCTAAATCACCGAAATATTGATTAAAATGAATCCGAAAACATTGCTAAATAGACCATGTCATGCCGAGCAGAGAAATGTACGAATTTAAATTAACCGAAAATGTTTTCGCGAAATTGCATTGCAGTTCCTTCAAAGTTCTTCAACTAAAATGTATACCAAAATCATTAAATATTAGTAAAATTTATCAAGAAGTATATTTAAGTTTGGAAAAATACGGTATAGCTATCATAATGAATTTTGCCTATTATAAAACAGGCCACAACTGATGAACGTAAACCACAACTGATCACAAAACACATCAAGCGCAAAAGTCAATAGCTACCGTCAATAAATTTCCATAGTCCATAATTATACTTATCAATAAATCATAATTATACTTATCAATAAATCATAACAAAATTGAAGAATATCATACTTTGTCCACCTTGCGTTTAGATGATTGCAGAATGAAGATGATCAGAAGAACTATAATTTAAAGATGATTTCTTGGAGATGATATCGTGGAGATGATTTTTTCGCATCCGTCAACTTGGAGAATTCGATCAGCTGTGACAAAGAGGGACGCTTCTTTATTACCCGACGCCACTTGAAAACACTTGAAATATAGGTGTGGGCAAAACAAGAACCCCAAAAACCCCATCGCCAAATGATATTGAAGATGCTGCAATGTTACGTAACGGTTCAAGTTCATCGATTCGCTATCGATTCCCTATCAATTCGCTCAACTCTATATATGACTCATGATTAGTCATCTCCTAAATGGAGGCTCATGGGAAGATATGTCAATTTAACATGCATGATGGGAAGTTTTGTCAATATAAACGGGTTTATTATTTGAAATGCTATACACAAACGAAGTAAAATTGCAAACGAAGTAAAATTGCAAAACCTAATGCATGTTATTATATAATATTTATGTAAAGTAAAAGCGGTAAAGTTTAACCTTGACACACGCAAGTTCTCCTAAAAATGAATTTATTTCGGTAAAAAAATAATGATCATAGACGGAATGACAATATCATAGACAGAATGAACAATAGTCATAGGCGCAGTTCAACCACCGTGCTTGTTTATCAAATGCACATGGTGTGTAGTACACGCGAATAGTAACCTCGTTCATTGAATTTCACGTTAAATTATCGCACCCAATCATGCCGCACTCATGCACCAACGCTCAAAAGTAGGTGTATTTGGACAGGAAAATGCCAGATTTGGGCTAATTGTGCGCAATTGTGTGCAGTGCCGAATTATTTTTTTTTCGGGGTTTTTCTCATTAAATTAGGGTCCCGTTCAAAAAAAAAATCAAACTGGTGTCTAGATGTAAGCACAGTTAACACACCAGGAAAATTATAGAATATACAACCAGCTAGTTAGGCCTGTTCAGTGCGAACAAACATGCACCTGGTCGGAAAACAAACTGTGATTTCCTTCGGATCACATGATGTTCATAAATACGATAGCTCGCACCCCTTTCTCGCACCACTTTCTGTGAATTGCAGTTTCTTCTGTACATTAATTTTCACTAAAGACACAAATTTAAAGTCGCATCCCTTTCTCGCTCCCCTTTGTATATTAAGTCTATATCCTTTCTATTATTATATGGTATTAATATGCTGCAGGGAAATGTAAGGCATATAGGCCTGCATCAAATTAAACTGAACCGGTTAAATTTTAATATGGAAAATCTAGTTCATATCTATGAACATCATGACCGATCTAAAAAATCCCGCATTAAAACCCGAGACCGCACCCTTTTATTTGTTGCAGGCCTATATACAACTTATCCGCTGCTAAGTGTCGTATTCATGGTATAGAAAGTGCAGGGAGAAACGGATGCAGACTTAGCCGATAGTTGAAGCTGTACCAATGAATT
Source organism: Amphiura filiformis (assembly GCF_039555335.1). NCBI lineage: Eukaryota > Metazoa > Echinodermata > Ophiuroidea > Amphilepidida > Amphiuridae > Amphiura > Amphiura filiformis. Next base: position 19,670,923 of record NC_092638.1, read on the forward strand.
GAACATCAGTTATTACAACAATACGAGAAAAGGGAGCGGGATCGTGCTAGCCAGAGCATCTAACTATGAACTATAATTTCCATGTTAAAATTTAACCGTGTCAGTTCAGTTAATTTGATGTAGGCCTAAGCCTTTCATTTTCCTGTATGTTAATACCATAATAGAAATGATGTGGACTTAATATACAAAGGGGAGCGAGAAAGGGATGCGACTTTAAATTTGTGTCTTTGTAGCTGTAGTGAAAATGAATGTACAGAAGAAACTGTTAACACTAATAACGGAAAGTATTAATGCAAATTTTATAAGAACCCCTAAAATATCCACTACAAACACTAATGTTGTGAAACAGGCCTCCAGAAAATTTTCTGCTGTCTGGGAACTTAATGACAAGTGCTGAAAATTTTCTGTGAAATAACTGAAATAGGCCTACATGTATGTGCGCGTAGCGGACATCACGAGCGCGAAATCCTAACGGCCGGGGTCCAGTGCCCGCTTAAGGGCCCTGGAAGCTCTCAGGGTTTAGATGCTCTCTCGTGCAATCTGAGCCTTATTTTGGAATAGTTTTCTATAAAAATTTACATCCTTTTTCACAAAAAAACTCAACTTAAAATTTCAAAGTATTACTGTCAAAACTCAAAACAATTTTTTATTTATTTTTTAACATTTTTTTAGAAGTATTTTGCAACTTTGAAGAACCACTGGACCTATTCTGAAGGGTTAGGATTATTCACAGATAATTTGAAAAAAAAAATGGAAAAAAATTACAGTTTGTTATCCTATATGCAAACCATGGACGTATAATAGAGCACGAAGTGCGATGGACTTGCAACTCCGTTCGTCGATGTGAGGTCAGCGATCGTCACGCTTGCAACATGTGGACGTAGATGGCAGCAGCATTTTTCTGTAATTAGCATATTCGTGACGTCATGTTAACGTAAGTCTCCACAACACTACGCAGTACTATCGTAGGTGGCAGCAGCATTTTTCTGCAGTTTCTTTAGGCTATCAGCACAGGGTAATACACAGGGGAAGCCGACGCTGACGCCATCTTTTTGTATTGCGCTAGTATAGAAGTTGCAACGGCCTGTGCAAACCATTAACTTGTGTTTATACCTCTTCATCTATCACATATTATAAATGCATGGAAAACCAATGCATCTATAATATGTGATAGATGAAGAAATAAACATTAGTTAATGGTTTGCATACAGGATAACAAACTGTAATTTTTTTAAAATTAACTGTGAATGATCCTGAAGTTTCATAATAGGTCCAGTGGTTCTCCAAGGTCGCCGAAAACTTTTTTTTTTTTTGCAATTTTTTTTCTGTGACCTCTGTGACCTTTCTGGGAACGCCGTTCCCGCGTTCCCGCGGTTTTTGGAGGCCTGTTGTGAAATAACATCTATACATTCCAAATTCGTGGAGGTTCGAACTTGTACCAGGGTTTTTTTGTTGTTGAAATATTGAACTTAACTTTCTACAAGAGTCTGCGTATAGTATAGAACCGGGAAGTTTAAAATGCAGAGCAGGGTTTTTGGAAACTTAGGCCTAACCATGACGAAAAGTGAAATCGCCTTGACAGAGATTTTCATTTCTTATTAATTTATCATGATAAAGTGAGCATGGTGAGATCAGATTAAAATCCAAACCCAGCTACACGTTAGTACAATAATTTGTGAAGTACTCTATCAAAATCGATAAAATAAGCAAACGATTTTGCCTAGCAAATTTCAATGAAAACTCAGCCCGGAGAAAAAGGCCGTAATACTTTTGGCCCGAAATATTTCCATAAAAACTCCTTCATTGCAGCTTAAAGTTCTGCAATTTTTTGGAGCTCCGTTTTTCAATGAGAAATTATTCAAACATAGGCCTATTATAGGACATTGCAAATAAAGGTAATTTAATGTAAAAAACAAATATCTAGCACGGGTCACAAATTTCAAAATCATTGCTTACCATTTAAATTAAATAACCCGACTTCATAAGCACCATTGCCACTTGTATTTGTTCTCTAATTTCTTATTTAAATAAGTTTAATCTAGTCTCACTTTATAAATTCAGAAAAATTATAATCTATGTTAAGGCGATTTCACTAGTTACGCATGTTTGAATAAATGATTAGCTGCATGTGTGATAAGACGTGTATTCTTCCCGGATAAAGTCATAATCGTATAATACTGAGGAATATGAGAAGATTTATGAAGTTTCAAGTTGAATTTCATTCGACTATGGATAAGTTGTAACCTTGTATCACGTGTATAGCAAATCTTTGTGGGTAAACCAAGAATGCCTTGTAGGAATATTCCATCGTAGCGGTCATCTGTTGTGCAAGCGCAAAACCTTGGCCCTTCCATGCGTGGTTTGATCACCGTATCACATTGCACAGTGCGCAAATCCTTGGACCTTGCTTGTGTGCTTTGATCACAGATATCATATTGCACAGCACCATGCATGACATGCATGGTTGTGCACACTGCAGTTTGATGAGTGAAACCATATGGTGAAACTTAATCTGTGTGCCACAGGTTTCATGTCACGGATACTGACGGAACAGGGTCAGATTCATTAGAGGCCATTAATTCCTACCCGGGATAGCCGGGTAGGCCAAAGCTAACATTAAACACGGCGCCTCCGCCTAATGCAAACCTGCCCTGTTCCAACAGTCGCTGTACTAAACAGCGCCATGCTATTAAAAATGTCCTCGGCTTTATTGATTGTTTAGACATTTTCCCTAATGGTCATCTAAAATTTTTTATGATACACCTGAATTCAATCTCGCAGCATACAAAAAACCATGGGTACCCCCAATCAGAAATCAATTCCAGTCCCTTCGATACTTCGTCAGGTCGTCGCTGGGTCAGCTAGTCTCAGTCACAGCCAATATGCCACAGCATAATTCGCATTACAGTAGGTGCGACCAAGCGTAGACTTTGCCTAGACTAGTCTTGCATACAAAATCCAATGATCTATTTTTAGCATGTCTCACACAGAGTTCGCGTTGTTCAAGGCCGTGGTTGCTTTACATTGGGCAGTGAATATTATTTTGGGTAAAAAACATGTTACTTTCCGCATAGAAAGGTTTTGATATGTTATAAAACATCACTTTTATATAACTAATAGTCTTAAATTGCAACTTTGTTAAGTCCCAGTAATTGTATAGGTTGACTTCATATAAAATGACAAGCCCAAAGTTGACCATTTTCTTATGATTGCATGTAGTGCAAATGTGCCGAATTCGGAAGGCTTGAAAGTCAAATTGGCCACAATATTAACAATAAATGATGAGATGAGTAGTTATTGGCCCTATTTACTTTTATTTCCATTTCATTTTCAATATATACAGATTTTCTATGGTGTTAAAGTTGGAGTAGAGGAATCTAAATTTGGACCCAAAAGTTGCCCTTTGAATAAATTTCATCTTTGGGAGCCTGTACCTTCCTAATAAAAAGAGAGAGAGGTCTGAAACCTTGTATACACACTAATGGCATGCTCAATTTGTCCACAAGTAAAAAAAAAATGTCTGTAATTGCGCGTTGTGTCACGGGGTCATTAAATATGAAAAAAAAAATGTAATGTTTTGTATACTGGCATGTTTAGCCCCTAAATTCACATTTTTTGTCGGATTAATTGTTTTTTGTTGTCACTGATGCGATATATAGGACAAATACAATGCATATCCAAAACATTGTGACCATTTATTTACATTTCCAACAGCGCCCTCGCGAAGATGAAAATTAATGCAAATTCACCATTTGCAGGGGGCCCAAAGTCGATGTGATCAACCTTCAAAATTTATAAAACATCACTTTTATAAGACTACTAGTCTTAAATTACAACTTTGCTCAATCCCAGTAATTTTATAGGTTGACTTCATATAAAACGACAAGCCCAAAATTGACCATTTTCTTATGATTGCATGTACTGCAAATGTGCCGAATTCGGAAGGTTTAAAAGTCAAAATGGCCACAATATTGAAAATAAATGACTAGATGCGTAGTTATTGGCCCTATTTACTTTTATTTCAATTTTATTTTCAATATTGGGGCCAATTTGACTTTTAAGCCTTCCAAATTCGGCACATTTGCAATACCTGCAATACATGCAATCATAAGAAAATGGTCAACTTTGGGCTTGTCATTTTATATGAAGTCAACCTATACAATTACTGGGAATTAGCAAAGTTGTAATTTAAGACTGGTAGTTATATAAAAGTGATGTTTTATAAATTTTGAAGGTGGACCACATCGACTTTGGGCCCCTGAAAATGTTGAATTTGCAATAAATTTCATCTTCGTGAGGGCGCTGTTCGAAATGTAAATGAGTTGTGACCTCAATTTTTTTTGATGCATTGTATTTATCCTATATATAGCATCAGTGATAACAAAAAATAATTAATCTGACAAAAATGTGAATTTAGGGGCTAAACTTGCCAGTTTACAAAACATTACATTTTTTTCTTGCATATTTAATGACCCCGTGACACAACGCTAATTACAGAATTTTTTATTTTTTACTTTTGACAAATTGGGCATGCAGTTAGTGTGTATACAACATTTCAGACCTCTCTCTCATTTTATAAAGAAGGCACAGACTCCCAAAGATGAAATTTATTTAAAGGGCAACTTTTGGGTCCAAATTTAGACCCCCCTACTCCAACTTTAAATGGCTGCCACAGAAAATCCGTAAGAGCTACAGACCTCAAATTTGCAGGTTTTTAATATTTTTACAGGTACAACATATGACTAAAATATAAAGCAAATCTGGGGGGGTCAGGTGGGGCGACTCCTTGATTTCATATGGAGTGACCCATAAGCATGCATGATATCCTGTAATAATAGGAAACAGAAAGAAACAGAATTGAAGAAAAAGAGCAATTATTAAAGGCCACTTCCAACAAATAAAAATTGCTCTTAGCCATTGGGTTGAGAAATAAGAAATAAGAAATTGGGAATTCTTATTTCCATGCCCCGACACAAAGGCTGGTATTATTCCTAACTGGTAAACAACTAAGTTGGTATGGATGTTGAGAAAGAGAAAGAGCGACCTTTTCTTAAATTATGATATTTTGACAGAAGACAATTTAGTTGGTATCAAAGGTATTTCAGAGATTTTCCATATAAAATATTATCTAACTGTACCACCAAACAAACAGCAATTATGTATAAAGGCCAATTTTGATCATAATATGTGAATCAAGGGAAATGCGTCGGATGTCTCTAAAATGGATTTTGAGATATTACTATTAGCAAAGAAAGGGTTGAAATTTGTTTGTTATACCCGCATGCGAAGCATGAACGGGTATATTGTTATCCTTTGGTTTCTTATCTATGCCTGTGGAACAGGGCATAGATATTCTCCTTATGCTCTTTAGTCTTCTCCGTTTCCTTCTTCTCCTTTTCCTCCTTCTCACCCTTCATATTGACAGGGCTATCTCCAAAACTACAAGGGCCCCAGGGCTCATATTTGGCACACTTATTGGCCCTACCCCGTAGATGTGCCTTTTGCCCATTTTGGCCCCATAGGTCAAAGGTCACGGGCCCCAGGGGCCCAAATGCAAAAATACGTAGCATGCCATTTCTCATCAAATAAAGCAGCCTCAGGGCCATGAGTTGGTGCACTGATAGCCCCAGGGGTACTCTATATATACATGTATACAAGAGCCCCATATGTCATATATTATGGGCCCCAGGGCCCCAAATGTTAAAATAAGGGGCAATAGATTGACAAGGTTAGCTGTAAAACTACAAGGGCACTAGGGCTCATATGTGGCACACATATGGGCCCGAACTTGTAGATATGCATTTTGCCCATTTTGGCCCCAGATTGGTAAGGCTAGGGGCCCCAGAGGCCCAAATGCTAAAAGGGCCGGTCGTTTTTCAGCAAATAAAGTAGCTACAGGGCTCAGATTTGGTACACTTGTAGATCTTTAGCATTAAAAATGTTATATAAATATAAGAGCCCCATATGTTACAAAATATGGGCCCCAGGGCCCTAAATCCTAAAATATAGGGCCGGCCGTTACTCGGTAAATAAAGCAGCTACAATGCTCTAGGTCAGTATATTGATAGCCCTTTTAGAATCAAACATATTACGGGGTGTTAGGGTGGATTAAAGGTGTCATGGTAGGTTAAGGGGTGAGGGATGTTAGGGTGATGGAACAGCCATTAAAGAGACACTCCATTTTGGGATTAAAGGGGTATTCAGATTTTTTTTGATTTTTTGATTTTAGATTTTTTTTTGTATGGAACATGTTTGTTGCATTATTTAAGGAGGAGCGCCCTCAAGCGTTTACACAGCAAATGCAATTAAAGGGTATTATTTGATTTTTAATTAATTAATTAACTTTAATTTTTTTTCGTTGGTATACTGATAGCCCTTTTAGAATATGGGGTGTATGATGGATTAAGAGTGTCATGGTGGGTTAAGGGGGTTAGGGTGGGAAACACAGGCATAGATATTCGTGTTTGGTCAAACACAACTGTGCCATCTAGTTATACCCGCATGCGAAGCATGGACGGGTATATTGCCATCCTTGGGTTTCATCTCCTTATCTATGCCTGTGGAACAGGGCATAGATATTCTGCTTATGCTCTTTAGTCTTCTCCTTTTCCTTCTCCTTCTCCTTATATATGCCTGTGTAGCAGGGCATATATATTCTCCTTATGCTCTTTAGTCTTCTCCTTCTTCTTCTTCTTCTTCTCCTTCTTCTTCTCCTTCTCACGCTTCATATTAACAGGGCTAGCTCCAAAACTACAAGGGCCCCAGGGCTCATACTTGGCACACTTAATGGCCCCACCCCAAAGATGTGCCTTTTAGAGGTCAAGGTCATGTCAAGGTCGTCTAAGTATATATTGTTGGATTGTCATCATATTTGGTGAATGTGATCACAATCGAATGCCAAAAAGGGTCAAGGTCATGTCAAGGTCATCCGAGTATAGTTTCTTGGATTATCATCAAACTTTGTGGATGAGATCTCCATTGAGTGCCAATTATGGTCAAGGTCATGTCAAGGTCATCAGAGCAAAAATTGTTGGATTGTCATCAAACTTGGTTGATGAGATCACCATCGAGTGCGAAAATGGTCAAGGTCATATCAAGGTCATCCGAGTATAGATTATTGAATTGCCACCAAACTTGGTACATGGGATCACCATCGAATGCCAAAAATGGTCAAGGTCATGTCAAGGTCATCAGAGCAAAGATTATTGGATTGCCACCAATCTTGGTACATGGGATCATAATCGACTGCGAAAAATGGTCAAGGTCATGTCAAGGTCATCAGAGTAAAGATTGTTAGATTGTAACCAAACTTGGTGAATGAGATCACAATCGAGCGCCAATATTGGTCAAGGTCATGTCAAGGTCATCCGAGTTAGATTGTTGGATTGTCACCAAACTTAGTGCATGGCATCACCATCGAATGCCAAAAATGGATAAGGTCATGTCAAGGTCATCAGAGTTAAGATTGTTGGATTGTAACCAAACTTGGTGGATGATATCACCATTGAGTGCTAATAATGGTCAAGGTCATGTCAAGGTCATTGGGGGTTAGGTGGGAATCACAGGCATATATATTCGTGTTTGCTCAAACACAACAGTGCCATCTAGTTCTCCTTCTTCTCACGCTTCATATTAACAGGACTATCTCCAAAACTACAAGGGCCCCATGGCTCATATTTGGCACACTTAATGGCCCTACCCCATAGATGTGCCTTTTGCCCATTTTGGCCCCATAGGTCAAAGGTCACGGGCCCCAGGGGCCCAAATGTAAAAATACCAATCGTGCCATTTCTCATCAAATAAAACAGCCTCATAGCCCTGAGTTGGTACACTGATAGCCCTAGGGGTACTCTATATTTACAAATATACAAGGCCCCATATGTTATATATTATGGGCCCCAGGGGCCCAAATGTTAAAATATGGTGCAACAGATTTACAAGCCCAGCTCTAAAAGTACAAGATCACTAGGGCTCATATGTGGCATATGTATGAGCCCTAAGTTGTAGATGTGCCTTTTGCCCGTTTTGGTCCCAGATGTACAGGGCTAGGGGCCCATGGGCCCAAATGTTAAAACAAAGGGCTGGCTGTTTTCTCAGTAAATAAAGCAGCTGCAATGCTCTATGTTGGTATACTGATAGCTGTTTTAGCATTAAACATATTACGGGGTGTCAGGCTGGGTTGAGAGTGTCATGGTGGGTGGGGGTGCGGGGTTGGGGGTTAGTGGGGGAAACACAGGCATAGATATTCGTGTTTGGTCAAACACAACTGTGCCATCTAGTTATACCCGCATGCAATAGCATGCAGGGTATCTTCCCATCCTGTGGTTTCTTCTCCTCCTCCTCCTCCTCCTTTTCCTCCCATCAAACACATCATTCTGTCAAGGCTAGCGCTAAAACTACAAGGGCCCCAGGTCCCATATGTGGTACACTTATGGGCCCTACCCCGTAGAAGTGCCTTTTGCCCATCTTGGCCCCAGAGGTCAAAGGTCACGGGCCCCAGGGGCCTAAATGTGAAAATTCAAAGCACGCCGTTTCTCATCAAATGAAGCAGCCTCAGGGCCCTGAGTTGGTACACTGATAGCCCTAGGGGGACTCTATATTAACAAATATACAAGAGCCCCATATGTTATATATTATGGGCCCCAGGGGCCCAAATGTTAAAATATGGTGCAACAGATTGACAAGCTTAGCTCTAAAAGTACAAGATCACTAGGGCTCATATATGACATATGTATGGGCCCTAAGTTGTAGATGTGCCTTTTGCCTATTTTGGCCCCAGATGTACAAGGCTAGAGGCCCCAGGAGCCCAAATGTTAAAACAAAGGGCCGGCCGTTTCTCAGTAAATAAAGTAGCTACAGGGCTCAGATTTGGTACACAGATAGGTTTTTAGTATTATATTGTCATATCTATATATCCCATATGTCACATAATATGGGCCCCTGGGCCCCAAATGCTAAAACATAGGGCCGGTCGTTACTCTGTAAATAAAGCAGCTTTAGGGCTCAGAGTTAGTACACAGATTACACCTGAAAATCACATTGTTATATGTACATGTGAGCCCCATATATTACATTATATGGGCCCCAGGGCCCCAAACGCTAAAACATAGGGCCGGCCGTTACTCAGTAAATAAAGCAGCTACAGTGCCCAGCTTGAGTCTACTGATAGCACTAGAGAATTAAACTTCAACATATGTCCATGGGCCTCATAAGTCAAATATTATGGGCCCCATGGCCCCAAATGTTAAAACAAAGGGCTGGCCGTTTCTCATCAAATAAAGCAGCTTCCGGGCTCAGAATTTGTACACAGTAGCACCTGAGAATTATATTGTTATTAACACCCACATACCCCCACCCTACACACGTAGGACTAAACAGACATATCCGTATTATAATTATTAATATAATAATTGGATATACCAGCGTGAAGCGTTAAGGCTGTTCCAGTTAAATTACATACCCATTGGCTGTTCTATTTAATTTACATACTCCCTCTGAAATGGTCCCAAAATAGACTGTTCCGTTTAATTTACACACTCCCTCTGAAATGGCTGTTCCATTTAATTTACATACTCCCACTGGAATAGTTTTCCCCTAATCATATTGCATAGCCTCACTGTGAATAAGAGAGACTGACAACAGCAATCTATGGAGAGACAACTCCGCTGGGAGGGGACTTTTTACAAGTTCTTTATTTTAAGTGCTACGAGAGTGCAACCTGCATTAAATTAAAGCTTGTGACTTCTTTCAATTTTTACACATTTTCCACCCAATTGGGCGACTTTTTACAATTTCTCTGTTTTAAGTCCTCAGCAATTTGTACACAGATAGCACCTGAGAATTATATTGTTACTAACACCCACGCACGCACCCATCCACCCCACACACGTAGGACTAAACAGACAGATCGTATTATATCATAATTGGAAATACCAGCGTGAAGCGTTAAAGCTGTTCCAGTTAAATTACATACCCATTGGCTGTTCCATTTAATTTACATACTCCCTCTGAAATGGCCCCAAAAAGGCTGTTCCGTTTAATTTACATACTCCCTCTGAAATGGCTGTTCCATTAAATTTACATACTCCCTCTGGAATAGCTTTCCCCTAATCAAATTGCGTATTGTGAATTTCAATCCATCAAATTGCATAGCTTCACTGTGAATTAGAGAGACTGACAACAGCAACCTAAGTCCTTAGTAAATAAGGACTGTAAGTTTGTGTACACCGCCAACATGCGGGTATAGCCGTATTTGTGTACAAATATATAGCCTTCTAGTTCTCCTTCTCCTTCATCAAACACATCATTCTGTCAAGGCTAGCGCTAAAACTACAAAGGCCCTGGGGCCCATATGTGGTACACTTATGGGCCCTACCTGTAGAAGTGCCTTTTGCCCATCTTGGCCCCAGAGGTCAAGGTCACGGGCCCCAGGGGCCCAAATGTGAAAATACAAAGCACGCCATTTCTCATCAAATGAAGCAGCCTCAGGGCCCTGAGTTGGTACACTGATAGCCCTAGGGGTACTATATATATATACAAATATACAAGAGCCCCATATGTTATATATTATGGGCCCCAGGGGCCCATATGTTAAAATATGGTGCAACAAATTGACAAGCCTAGCTCTATAAGTATAAGATGACTAGGGCTCATATGTGGCATATGTATGGGCCCTAAGATGTAGATGTGCCTTTTGCCCATTTTGTCCCCATATGTACAAGGCTAGGGGCCCCAGGGGCCTAAATGTTAAAACAAAGGGCCGGCCGTTTCTCAGCAAATAAAGTAGCTACAGGGTTCAGATTTGGTACACAGATAGGTCTTTAATATTATATTGTCATATGTATATATAACCCCCATATGTCACATAATATGGGCCCCAGGGCCCCAAACGCTAAAACATGGGGCCGGCCGTTACTCAGTAAATAAAGCAGCTACAATACCCAGCTTGAGTCTACTGATAGCACTTGAGAATCATACTTCAACATATGTACATGAGCCCCATAAGTCATATATATTGGGCCCCAGGGCCCCAAATGTTAAAACAAAGGGCCGGCCGTTTCTCATCATATAAACCAGCTTTATGGCTCAGAGTTTGTACACATATTACACCTGAGAATTACATTGTTATATGTACATATGAGCCCCATACATCACATAATATTGGCCCCAGGGCCCCAAACGCTAAAACATAGGGCCGGCCGTTACTCAGTAAATAAAGCAGCTACAGTGCCCAGCTTGAGTCTACTGATAGCACTTGAGAATTATACTACAACATAATTATGTACATGGGCCTCATAAGTCAAATATTATGGACCCCAGGGCCCCAAATGTTAAAACAAAGGGCCGGCCGTTTCTCATCAAAGAAAGCAGCTTCCGGGCTCAGAATTTGTACACAGATAGCACCTGAGAATTATATTGTCACTAACACCCACCCACCCATCCACCCCACACACGTAGGACTAAACAGACAGATCGTATTATCTTACTATAAATAGGGAAATGTTGTATGTATCTATCTATCTATCTATCTATGTATCATGGAAAGGCTCCGTCAGTTTCGATCCAAATGTCGCCAAATTCATACGGAAGATCGATGAATATACGGGAACGTGTATAAACTTTATTTGGTTGAAAACGGTCAAGAATTGGCTGCAAAAACAGTGAAAATATGGGTAAAACGGGTTTTTGTTATGAAAATCAGTTGTCAGCTTACGCGTCACTGCAGCTGGCCGGCAGCGCGTCGGCGCCTCGTGCGTCACTGCGCACTACGCCAATGGGCGCGTAAACGGCGCAGAGCCACGCGACTTGCGAGTCAGAGACCAGTGGACATGATAATACGGAAAGAAGGACAAAAAGGTACATGGACGGGTCACAGGATTATGATAACGGGTGAACACGTCCGCAGACACGCTATGAGAGGACGTAATAAATATGGGAAAAAGATGTTTGTTGTATAAACAACATGAAGCGGTACTATAAAGAAAAATTCAATTAAAATGAGGGCAAAAAAGTACGACCTGTTCAGTAATTATACCCGCATGCAGCGCATGCAGGGTATCTTCCCATCCTGTGGTTTCTTCTCCTCCTCCTCCTCCTCCTCCTCCTTCTTCTCCTATCAAACACATCATTCTGTCAAGGCTAGCGCTAAAACTACAAGGGCCCCAGGGCCCATATGTAGTACACTTATGGGCCCTACCCCGTAGATGTGCCTTTTGCCCATCTCGGCCCCAGAGGTCAAAGGTCACGGGCCTCAGGGGCCCAAATGTAAAAAACACAAACCATGCCGATTCTCATCAGATGAAGCAGCCTCAGGGCCATAAGTTGGTACACTGATAGTCCCAAGGGTACTCTATAAATACAAGTATACATGAGCCCCATATGTTATATATTATGGGCCCCAGGGCCCCAAATGTTAAAAATATGGGGCAACAGATTGACAAGCCTAGCTCTAAAGCTACAAGGGCACTAGGGCTCATATGTTGCACATGTATAAGCCCTAAATTGTAGATGTGCCTTTTGCCCATTTTGGCCCCAGATGTACAAGGCTAGAGGCCCCAGGGGCCCAAATGTTAAAACAAAGGGCCGGCCGTTTCTCAGCAAATAAAGTAGCTACAGGGCTCAGATTTGGTACACAGATAGGTTTTCAGTATTATATTGTCATATGTATATATGTACCCCATATGTCACATAATATGGGCCCCTGGGCCCCAAACGCTAAAACATAAGGCCGGTCGTTACTCTGTAAATAAAGCAGCTTTAGGGCTCAGAGTTAGTACACAGATTGCACCTGAAAATCACATTGTTATATGTACATGTGAGCCCCATATATTACATTATATGGGCCCCAGGGCCCCAAACTCTAAAACATAGGGCCGGCTGTTACTCTGTAAATAAAGCAGCTTTAGGGCTCAGAGTTAGTACACAGATTGCACCTGAAAATCACATTGTTATATGTACATGTGAGCCCCATATATTACATTATATGGGCCCCAGGGCCCCAAAACGCTCAAACATAGGGCCGGCCGTTACTCAGTAAATAAAGCAGCTGCAGTGCCCAGCTTGAGTCTACTGATAGCACTAGAGAATTAAACTTCAACATATGTCCATGGGCCTCATAAGTAAATTATTATGGGCCCCATGGCCCCAAATGTTAAAACAAAGGGCCGGCCGTTTCTCATCAAATAAAGCAGCTTCGGGCTCAGAATTTGTACACAGTAGCACCTAAGAATTATATTGTTATTAACACCCACATACCCCCCACCCTACACATGTAGGACTAAACAGACATACCCGTATTATAATTATTAATATAATAATTGGAAATACCAGCGTGAAGCGTTAAGGCTGTTCCAGTTAAATTACACACCCATTGGCTGTTCTATTTAATTTACATACTCCCTCTGAAATGGTCCCAAAATAGGCTGTTCCGTTTAATTTACATACTCCCTCTAAAATGGCTGTTCCATTTAATTTACATACTCCCTCTGGAATAGTTTTCCCCTAATTACATTGCATAGCCTCACTGTGAATAAGAGAGACTGACAACAGCAATCTATGGAGAGACAACTCCCCATGGCAGGGGACTTTTTACAAGTTCTTTATTTTAAGTGCTACGAGAGTGCAACCTGCATTAAATTAAAGCTTGTGACTTGGACTTTCAATTTTTACACTTTTTTTACGACTTTTTATATTTTAAGTCCTCAGCAATTTGTACACAGATAGCACCTGAGAATTATATTGTTACTAACACCCACGCACGCACCCATCCACCCCACACACGTAGAACTAAACAGACAGGCCGTATTATATCATAATTGGAAATACCAGCGTGAAGCGTTAAGGCTGTTCCAGTTAAATTACATACCCATTGGCTGTTCCATTTAATTTACATACTCCCTCTGAAATGGCCCCAAAAAGGCTGTTCCGTTTAATTTACATACTCCCTCTGAAATGGCTGTTCCGTTTAATTTACATACTCCCTCTGGAATAGTTTCCCCTAATCATATTGTATAGCCTCGCTGTGAGTAAGAGAGACTGACAACAGCAACTTATGGAGAGTAAGAGAGACGACTCCCCTGGGAGGGGACTTTTTACTATTTCTTTATTTTAAGTGCTACGACAGTGCAATCTAGGCCTACATTCAATTAAAGCTTGTGACTTGGACTTTCACTTTTTACACATTTTCTGCCCAATTGGGCGATTTTTTACAATTTCTTTATTTTAAGTCCTCAGCAAATAAGGACTGTAAGTTTGGGTACACCGATAACATGCGGGTATAGCCGTATTTGTGTACAAATATATAGCCTTCTAGTTATTCCTGTTATGGTGAACGCTCCCATCTAGCGGGGACCCGCGCGAAGCGCGGGTATCCCGCTAGTATCATAATAATTGGAAATACCAGCGTGAACCGTTAAGGCTGTTCCAGTTAAATTACATACCCATTGGCTGTTCTATTTAATTTACATACTCCCTCTGAAATATCTCCAAAAAAGGCTGTTCCGTTTAATTTACATACTCCCTCTGAAGTGGCTGTTCCATTTAATTTACATACTCCCTCTGGAATAGTTTCCCCTAATCATATTGCATAGCCTCACTGTGAGTAAGAGAGACTGACAACAGCAACCTATGGAGAGTAAGAGACGACTCCCCTGGGGGGACTTTTTACAATTTCTTTATTTTAAATGCATCGACAGTGCAACCTATATTCAATTAAAGACTTGGACTTTCACTTTTTACACATTTTCTGCCCAATTGGGCGACTTTTTACAATTTCTTTATTTTAATTCCTCAGCAAATAAGGACTGTAAGTTTGGGTACACCAATAACATGCGGGTATAGCCGTATTTGTGTACAAATATATAGCCTTCTAGTTCTCCTTCTCCTCCTTCTCCATCAAACACATCATTCTGTCAAGGCTAGCGCTAAAACTACAAAGGCCCTGGGGCCCATATGTGGTACACTTATGGGCCCTACCCCGTAGAAGTGCCTTTTGCCCATCTTGGCCCCAGAGGTCAAAGGTCACGGGCCCCAGGGGCCCAAATGTGAAAATACAAAGCACGCTGTTTCTCATCAAATGAAGCAGCCTCAGGGCCCTCAGTTGGTACACTGATAGCCCTAGGGGCACTCTATATTTACAAATATACAAGAGCCCCATATGTTATATATTATGGGCCCCAGGGGACCAAATGTTACAATATGGTGCAACAGATTGACAAGCCTAGCTCTAAAAGTACAAGATCACTAGGGCTCATACATGGCATATGTATGGGCCCTAAGTTGTAGATGTGCCTTTTGCCCGTTTTGGCCCCAGATTTACAAGGCTAGGGGCCCCAGGGGCCAAAATGTTAAAACAAAGGGCCGGCCGTTTCTCAGCAAATAAAGTAGCTACAGGGTTCAGATTTGGTACACAGGTAGGTCTTTAGTATTATATTGTCAAATGTATGTATAACCCCATACGTCACATAATATGGGCCCCAAGGCCCCAAACGCTAAAACATATGGTCGGCCGTTACTCAGTAAATAAAGCAGCTACAATGCCCAGCTTGAGTTTACTGATAGCACTTGACAATTATACTTCAACATTATGTACATGAGCCTCATAAGTAAAAAAATATGGGCCCCAGGGCCCCACATGTTAAAACAAAGGGCCGGCTGTTTCTCATCAATTAAAGCAGCTTTAGGGCTCAGAGTTTGTACACAGATTGCACCTGAGAATTACATTGTTATATGTACATATGAGCCCCATATACCACATAATATGGGCCCCAGGGCCCCAAATGCTAAAACATAGGGTCGGCCATTACTCAGTAAATAAAGCAGCTACATGGTTCAGATTTGGTACACAGATAGGTCTTTAGTATTATATTGTCATATGTATATATAATCCCCATATGTCACATAATATGGGCCCCAGGGCCCCAAACGCTAAAACATAGGGCTGGCCGTTACTCAGTAAATAAAGCAGCTACAATGCCCAGCTTGAGTCTACTGATAGCACTTGAGAATCATACTTTAACATATGTACATGAGCCCCATAAGTCATATATATTGGGCCCCAGGGCCCCAAATGTTAAAACAAAGGGCCGGCCGTTTCTCATCAAAGAAAGCAGCTTCCGTGCTCAGAATATGTACACAGATAGCACCTGAGAAGTATATTGTTACTAACACCCACACACCCATCCACCCCACACACGTGGGACTAAACAGACAGATCAGATTATCATAATTGGAAATACCAGCGTGAAGCGTTAAGGCTGTTCCAGTTAAATTACATACCCATTGGCTGTTCCATTTAATTTACATACTCCCTCTGAAATGGCCCCCAAAAGGCTGTTCCGTATAATTTACATACTCTCTCTGAAATGGCTGTTCCATATAATTTACATACTCCCTCTGGAATAGTTTCCCCTGAATCATATTGCATAGCCTCACTGTGAGTAAGAGAGACCATTACCAATTGGCTGTTCCATTTAATTTACATACTCCCTCTGAAATGTCCCCAAAAAAGGCTGTTCCGTTTAATTTACATACTCCCTCTGAAATGGCTGTTCCATCTAATTTCCATACTCCCTCTGGAAAAGGGGACTTTTTACAATTTCTTTATTTTAAGTGCTACGATAGTGCAACCTACATTCAATTAAAGCTTGTGACTTGGACTTTCACTTTTTACACATTTTCTGCCCAATTGGGCGACTTTTTACAATTTCTTTATTTTAAGTCCTCAGCAAATAAGGACTGTAAGTTTGGGTAGACCGATAACATGCGGGTATAGCCGTATTTGTGTACAAATATATAGCCTTCTAGTTTTATATTGTTTTCAGCGATTGATAAAATGATGTAACTTAGCAAAGAAAAGGCGTATCAACATGGGGTTTTCAGTTTCCAAAAGCTCTAAATACCCTCTTTATAAACATGTAAAAGTCATTTTTGACCAGGGTCGACATGTAACTTATTCCCCTTGATCATGTCACATATCTTCTGTCCATTTCAAAGGCATGTTAAGTAACCTACTCGCAAAGTGTAAATTGCTATCCAAGAAAATAATAAAAAGTATGGGCATAGCTTTTATTCTATCTTCATAAGGCCAAAAAAAATGTTGTTGTGTTGCCCTCAAGTGGAAAAATGGGAATTTTTTTTTAACCTTCAGTTTTTAAACATCTCCTCAAATATTAAATAATGCTTCTTCAATTAGGGGATATAATGTCAATTTTGACTTCTGGATACCTGTTAGACATCAATTAAAGACTACAACACAGGAAATTAATAGTTGGCACACCTGCACTAAACAATGGAAAT
Source organism: Amphiura filiformis (assembly GCF_039555335.1). Taxonomy (NCBI): domain Eukaryota; kingdom Metazoa; phylum Echinodermata; class Ophiuroidea; order Amphilepidida; family Amphiuridae; genus Amphiura; species Amphiura filiformis. The sequence goes on from NC_092638.1 coordinate 19,688,218, forward strand.
GCATGCCCTATAAAATTGGGGAGGCGAGGGAAACATGCATGCAATATATGTGAAGTACAGACACCCCCCTATATCGCACCCTTCCCCACTCCCCATCATTCAATGTTGGAGGGTCTCACGGACCTGTTGACAACATGGCTTGGTCCAACATTGAATTGGGGAGCGGGGCAGAGATATACCAAAAGACAGGCAAACTGTGCCAACCTTTTTTTCCTGGATTGTCCGAGTCAAATCCTAAATATTGCATCTGTTTTCCGTTTTTACTCAATAACTTTGCAACGGAATGTTGTATTATCTTCATATTTCACACAAACACATATAAGTGATAGGGCTTTACGATAAATAAATAAAATAGAAAAAATGTATTTGTTTATTTAGGGGGTGGGCATTAAAAACATCGCTAATGCCTGGTTTTGCGTCTTGGCTTGGGTCTGAATTACGCGAAAACTCTTTGACAAAAAAAGAAAGAATGATTTTTAAATGCAGTATTACATCGAATTGCTTCTAATTCAAATGATAAATAAAAAGAACTGAATGAGCAATTTTCAATCAGCTATTATCAAATTAATGTAATTGCACCCGTATCATAGATAGGGCAATTTTACGTATGTTTATATAAAAACATCATCAGTGCGGAAATTACGATGATATTTGTACAGTGCCGTAAAATATAGGTAGACATACAGAAAAAAGACGGACACTGGCTTATGACAAATATAATATGATGAAGAATATTATAAAATAAAAATGAAAAAGAAATCTAAATACATTCAGGGGCTCGAACCCGTGTTCCACTGCGCCTGAGGCAGATGCCGTATCAATTGCGCCACAGAGCTGTGTAACTTCAACAGGCTTAAACTATAATATAATGCTATTCAAGATGCATGTATATAAATATACGCTCTACAAACGGTATACAGTCCAAAAATTACTCTCTTACGGCATTTGTTTCATTAACTGAATATTTATCATATAGCAGGTGTTGGCTGACATTGTGCTTCACATTTAGTTCAGTTTTGTCCGGGATAAATGACTACGGGACAAAATCGGACGGTATACACGTCTTTAAAGAGTAAAGAATTTTAATATAATATTACTTTCTTTTTTATTTATAAATACAAACGTGTATATCGTTAGTTTTTGTCCCAAAGTCATTTTATCCCGGCCCAAAACTGAAATAAATGTGGAGCACAATGTCAGCCAACACCTGCTATATGATAAATATTCAGTTAATGAAACAAATGCCGTAAAAGTGTGATTTGTTTGACTGTATACCGTTTGTAGAGCGTATATTTATATACATGCATCTTGAATAGCATTATATTATAGTTTAAGCATGTTGAAGTAACACAGCTCTGTGGTTCAATGGATACGGCATCTGCCACAGGCGCATTGGAACACGGGTTCGAGCCCCTGAATATATTTAGATTTCTTTTTCTTTTCTTTTCTTTTTTGTTATTATTTTACAATATCCTTCATCATATTATATTCATCATTATATTAATTTTTGCCAATGTCCGTCCTTCTTTATACCCGCATGCAATAACATGCAGGGTATCTTCCCATCCTGTGGTTTCTTCTCCTCCTTCTCCCATCAAACACAACATTCTGTCAAGGCTAGCGCTAAAACTACAAGGGCCCCAGGTCCCATATGTGGTACACTTATGGGCCCTGCCCCGTAGAAGTGCCTTTTGCCCATCTTGGCCCCAGAGGTCAAAGGTCACGGGCCCCAGGGGCCCAAATGTGAAAATACAAAGCACGCCTGCTTCTCATCAAATGAAGCAGCCTCAGGGCCCTGAGTTGGTACACTGATAGCCCTAGGGGTACTCTATATTTACAAATATACAAGAGCCCCATATGTTATATATTATTGGCCCCAGGGGCCCAAATGTTAAAATATGGTGCAACAGATTGACAAGCCTAGCTCATTAAGTATAAGATGACTAGGGCTCATATGTGGCATATGTATGGGCCCTAAGTTGTAGATGTGCCTTTTGCCCATTTTGGCCCCATATGTACAAGGCTAGGGGCCCCAGGGGCCTAAATGTTAAAACAAAGGGCCGGCCGTTTCTCAGCAAATAAAGTAGCTACAGGGTTTAGATTTGGTACACAGGTCTTTAGTATTATATTGTCATATGTATATATAACCCCCATATGTCACATAATATGGGATCCAGGGCCCCAAAAGCTAAAACATAGGGCCGGCCGTTACTCAGTAAATAAAGCAGCTACAGTGCCCAGCTTGAGTTTTCTGATAGTACTTGAGAATTATACTTCAACATATGTACATGAGCCCCATAAGTCAAATGTTATGGGCCCCAGGGCCCCAATTGTTAAAACAAAGGGCCGGCCATTTCTCATCAAATAAAGCAGCTTCAGGGCTCAGAGTTTGTACACAGATTGCACCTGAGAATTATATAGTTATAAGTACATATGAGCCCCATATGTCACATAATATGGGCCCAGGGCCCCAAACGCTAAAACATAGGGCCGGCCGTTACTCAGTAAATAAAGCAGCTACACTGCCCAGCTTGAGTCTACTGATAGCACTTGAGAATTATACTTCAACATAATTATGTACATGGGCCTCATAAGTCAAATCTTATGGGCCCCAGGGCCCCAAATGTTAAAACAAAGGGCGGGCCGTTTCTCATCAAAGAAAGCAGCTTCCGGGCTCAGGATTTGTACACAGATAGCACCTGAGAACTATATTGTTACTAACACCCACACACCCATCCACCCCACACACGTAGGACTAAACAGACAGATCGTATTATATCATAATTGGAAATACCAGCGTGAAGCGTTAAGGCTGTTCCAGTTAAATTACATACCCATTGGCTGTTCCATTTAATTTACATATTCCCTCTGAAATGTCCCCCAAAAAGGCTGTTCCGTTTAATTCACATACTCCCTCTGAAATGGCTGTTCCATTTAATTTACATACTCCCTCTGGAATAGTTTCCCCGTAATCATATTGCATAGCCTCACTGTGAGTAAGAGAGACTGGCAACAGCAACCTATGGAGAGTAAGAGAGACGACTCCCCTGGGAGGGGACTTTTACAATTTCTTTATTTTAAGTGCTACGACAGTGCAACCTACATTCAATTAAAGCTTGTGACTTGGACTTTCACTTTTTACACATTTTCTGCCCAATTGGACGACTTTTTACAATTTCTTTATTTTAAGTCCTCAACAAATAAGGACTATAAGTTTGGCTACACCGATAACATGCGGGTATAGCCGTATTTGTGTACAAATATATAGCCTTCTAGTTTTTTCTGTATTTCTACCTTTATTTTACGGCACTGTACAAATATCACCATAATTGCCGCACCGAGTTGTTTGTCAAAATGGAAACTCGGATGGCTTTCAAAACAGAGCATCACGTGTCCACGGCCATGATGATTGAACTGAAAAAAGTTTGAAATTGCCAATCACAATGCCTAATATGGCCATTATATACCATGAGAGATTTTCAATTCAGAAAAAAATATTTGAACCGTTTTTTACGAAAAATGTGAATTTTAAGGTGTTACAATCCAAACCGGAAACAAGTTTCGTTCATTCAGGTTGCATGAGATATGATGTGCATATAAATGGTAAAAAATGATGCTTTTATAGCACTTAGGAGAAAGTCATATTTTCAAATTACTGCAGATATACAGTTTTGTTGGTTGCGTAGGCCTATACAATTTTAACATTGAATATTAAAAAAGGATTTATTGATTATCGATAATCGATAATAATTGATTATCGATATTATTTTTGATTAATTTTAATTTTTGCATATTGAAACGAATATGGGGATTAATCCATGAAAATTTAGTGGCCATATGCTTAATGCTTTATATTTTATAAGCCAAAATATGAAATTAGATGCATTTTGGAAGAATTATCATAGCTTTAAACTACGAAAATAATCGGCAATCATATAATATTCTTTTGACTTATCCCTTATTTCATTAATATTTTTTATCAATATGAACTTTACATATTGATATGAATGTGAGGATTACTCCCTGAAAATTTGGTGGTCATACCTTTTATGGTTTTTTATTTTATAAACCAAAATATGAAGTTAGATGCATATTTTGGACGAGTTATCATAGCTTTAAACTTCAAAAATAATCGGCAATTATATAACATTCTTTTGACTTATACCTTATTTCACAATATTTTTTGTTAATATTAATTTTATATATTGATATGCATGTGAGGATTATTTCCTGAAAATTTGGTGGCCATACCTTTAACGGTTTTTATTTTACAAGCCAAAATATGAAATTAGATGCATATTTTTGGAATTGATTCGGACAACCCAGGAAATTAATAGTTGGCACACCTGCACTAAACAATGGAAATGCGTGCCCTATTAAAATTGGGGAGGCGAGGGAAACATGCATGCAATATATGTGAAGTACAGACACCCCCTATATCGCTTCCTTCCCCACTCCCCATCATTCAATGTTGGAGGTCTCACGGACCTGTTGACAACATGGCTTGGTCCAACATTGAATTGGGGGAGCGGGGGCAGAGATATACCAAAAGACAGGCAAACTGTGCCAACCGTTTTTTCCTGGATTGTAGTCTTTCAATAAAATATTAATTTTAAGTGAAAAACATTGATTTTTTGAACAAATCTGTAAAAATCATCATTCCAAAAAAAATGTTGAGGGCAGTACAACATTTTTGTTTTGCCTAAAGACAGATTTTGTGCAAATCTATCACCACATGCAAAAATGCAAAAAAACAAAGTTTTGATGAATTTATGGTGCTTTGCAGCCTATTTCTGAATCAAATTCACAGAAAATGGCAAAAGAAAAAAAACACACCCAAAAACATGTTTTTCAATTCAGTGGGTTTTTTTTATCTAGACCAGTTTTCATGCCTGATTTTAGGGGATATTGTGGTATCCATGGGCAAATCACTGCTAATCTTTTGAAATGCACTAAATAACCTTTACAAACTTAGCTACCACAAGCTGTTTTTTTAATACTTCCATCAGAGCTATCATATTTTTTGTCACCAATAATTGGACCAAAATGACACCAAACATGATACAGAGGAAAACGTGACTTTTTACAGATTCTGTATGTTTTGCTCTCTCAACATGGTCAGATGAAGGGTTTACTCATCCTTAGGAGGGGTATTATTAGCTGATGTAAGAAAAATAATTATCAAGCACGAATCACATAGTTTTATTTAAAACAAACTCATAGTGACCATAAAAACATCCGTCTCTCAACATGCGATATTCAAAATTCCAGCCGAAATTGTGGAGTGCAATGACGTTCCAGTAATACAATGAAGGCTGATGACAATTGAGCACAAACAACCATTACGTCATTGCACTTAGACATTTTCAGCGCAGGAATTTTGAATATCGTGTGTTGAGAGTCGACTGGTTTTTTTTCGTGGCAATGGGAAAATACCATAGGGCCCCCAATAACTTGGGCCAGGTGCTATTGCCCCCTCCCCAATATTTAAAATCTTCTGGAGTCTCTGAACTTGTGTGCTTCACTGTGTAATTGTCTGGCATTTAGTTAGTAGTGGTGCACTCTCTTAACTGGGCAACTTCTGAGGAGAGAAATTCCACACTCCCATCTAACAATGCACACTCCACGGGCAGGGTTGTAGCTAGCAGCAATTGAGTGCTGGGCAGCAATTTACAGAATATTATCTCAGTGGTGGGCTCAAGAAGTGAGTGGTGGGCTCCACCGCCCACTGTATGTAGCTATAACCCTGTCCACGGGTCTTTGGTTTCTTACCATGTCCATTGGCTGTACCATTTGCCTTGCTTGCACCTGTCTTCTGCTTCTTAGTTGCCTTTTCCATGGTAGATATCTGCAATTAAATAAAATATTAAAGGCAATGCCGGACTAGCAATGTGTCAATTTACTGACTCAAGTACCGTACCCATCTCTGTAACCCTATATCTGTGCCAGCCTTCTTTTGGAGGTGGTGGGGGTGGAGGGGTCTCCGACACAATTCTATTATCGTTCCAGTAATATGCTGCTTCCTATGATGTCACTTGCAGAGTCATCCTCATTTTAAAATATATCACATTGCGTCAAAATATTGATTACTGTAAAAGTCAATATTTTCGCGAGAAGATATTTTCGCGATTTTGAAGATTTTATCAATTGCGCGAGAATTAAATTTCGCGGTTTTGATATTGATACAATAGAAACCTAATGCAAAAGGTTATTTTCGCGATTTTATGTCCACTCGCGAAATTCGCGAAAATAAAAACCTCGCGAAAATTTCCACTTTTACAGTATACCCACCCACCCCTAAAAAAATTGTCACTGATTAAAACCAATGTATCATTAAATTAATTGAGGGCTTAGAGCCAGAACCACCTATGTCCATATGTTTTCTCAATTACATGTTACTCATTTCGGTAACAAATGGACGGCCAATTCTGCCCTCCATAAGAAAATGTAAGTGACTTTGGGGTAGGCCCTATATGCATGGTCACTTGCGTCTAACTAACTGTTCAAGTGACCATGCATATACCCTAAAGTCACTTGCATTTATTATGGAGGGCATAATTAACCGTCCATTTGTTGCCGAAATGAGTAATATGTAATTGAAAAAACAAATGGACATAATCAAGTAGGAATTTGTGCTTGGCAAAACCAGTAAGTTTTTACTTGCTAATATTTCGTCCATCTCGTCGGAGGACTTCATCAGATGTGAGCATCTGAACCACTTCCCCGGGAAACTGGCTTCCGGTTTTGAGTAGTCTTACTTCCAGTCTTCAAAAGTGGGTCAAATACATGACTTAGGAAATAAGTGCCTTCCTCTCTATTCATGGTCTTTGTCCCCCTCTTTCTGATCTCTATCGCTTCTCGTACTTCTCTAGACTTTCTGACATGCTCCTTGCCAACTATCTTGGAGTCCTCTCAATTGACGACATGATTTGCCCTTGCGACATGATCCGATATGGTTGACTTTGTTTGTTCTTGCTCGGATGCCCTACGTTCTGACCAAGTAAACTTTTTCTTGTTGGCTTTCTTTACTTCCGCTTTGTGTTCCGCAAGTCTTGTCCCAAACAAACGAGAGGTTTCGCCCAACATAAGTGAGATCGCAGTTTTGGCAGCCGATCTCATAAATACAATTGCCTGTTTTTAGCTTGTCTCTTTTGTCTTTGGGGTGGACCAGGATTTTTTTGAGGGTTTGATGGGGTTTCATAGCGGTGTCGACTTTATGCTTTTTGAAAATTCTTTGAACTCGCTTGGAAATTCCATTGACATAAGGGAGCACTACCATATCCTTGCTTTTGTCCTCATTCTGTTGGTCTTTCTTTGCGGTAGGTTTCACAGCTGGTTTTGTTTTAAGTTGCATTTTTGATTTCACTTGGTCCACTGCCCATTTAGGATAGCCACAGTCTTTTAGGGCTCCTCGCACATGTTTCTCTTCATTCGCTCTATCCGCTTCGTCCATGACCACGCTGTACATGCGATCAAACAAGGTTTGGACTACACCCATTTTCTGATGGAGAGGGTGTTCTGACTTAAAACTGAGATATTGGTCAGTGTGGGTTTGTTTCCTGTATACCAGGAGCTTTACCGAACCGTCAGGTTTCCGGACAATTAACGTGTCGAGAAATGGAATTTTTCCTTCTTTCTCTTCTTCATCTAGGTGAATTTAATACTGTCTGTTTTGTCGACTGTGTTGAGATGATCAGTTAAGTTTTGAACTTGGCCTGCTTTGATTATTTCTAGTACATCATCCACATAGCGACGCCAATACCGTGGCTTACAATAAATCGGGGCAGTCGTGATTGCTTGCTGTTCCAGAAATTCCATAAAGAAATTTGCTATGATGGGGCGGACTGGGCTGCCCATCGCTGCGCCAAACCGTTGCCTATATATGGCACCTCTAAATTCAAAATATGTGGTGGTTAGTATAAATTTGAGGAGTTCGATGATCTCTTCAACTTCAAGTTTGGTACGCAACTTGAGATCTTGTTTAATCTTATTTTAAAGGGTATTTTTAAATAAGATTTCTGTGCTGGTCATAGTGTTTTATAAATTGTTTTTAATATGTATTCATGTATCTTGATATTTGTAAAACTTATTTTGTTATTTTAATGTACAGCGCTTTGAAACTGCGTTTATAGCGCTTTATAAATGTTTTTTATTATTATTATTATTATTATTATCTTTGTCCTCTACCAGTCTTTTTTTAATCACATCTAGGGCCTCCTTTATTGGCGTGTTTGTGAACAAGGATACCACGTCGTGCGAGTTAAAAATTTCATTGTCCTCAATACACACTCCACTTAGATCCTCCGCTAGTTCTTTCGAATTTTTAACATGGTGTTCGGTGGTGCCGACCAAAGGATTGAGCAAATCGGCAAGGGCTTTGGATGTCTCATAGCCGAGGAAATCTGTATAATCGATGATTGGTCATATTGGGTTACCTTGCTTGTGAATTTTTGTAGTACAGAGACGTGGTGTATTTGCCGTGGTAGGGTTAAAGCTTATATATTGTTTCTCATCAATTTTGTTCTCTTTCTTCAGTCTAGCGAGAATGGCTGTTAACTTTCTCTTGTACTTTGGGGTAGGATCAGCTTTCAGTTTTTCATAAGTTCTTTCATCTTTCAACATTTCATGGACCTTTTCTTCGTAATCAAGACTATACAGTTGACCTACCCTTGTCTGCGCCCATAATCAAGATCGAATCATTTTTCTTGACGGAATTGATGGCTAACCTCTCCTCTTTCGTGATGTTAGACTAAGGGTGTGAGTGAGTCCCGGGAATTCGAGTCCCGCCCGATAATCCTATTACCCGGGCAGGGAATTTCCTGCCGGGGTACCCTAAATTAAAAAAAAAAAAAAATGCTAGGATCAGTCATGGTTGACCTAAAAAAAAAAATTGAATTTTGCACATTGTTTTGTGTTTTTAATATGAAAACTGATACATACACTACAAGATTCCTGGCGACGGAGTACCTCTGCTGCAATGGTACTTTGTGGCTACTACCACTGCTACTACCGAGTACCCTAGCCCTTTGTGGCCGACGTTGGTACTACACCAAAGTACAAGCGTCGGCCACCATACTGTAGATACCCCCGCGTAGCAAAGTACTTAGGTCGATACTCCACCATGCGTCACCTAAGAGTCAACTGCGGTGTACCGAGTAGGCCGACTTATAGCCACACCATAGTCTGGGGTCAGTGTTAGAAATATGCCTCAAAAAATTACAGGCCAGCCGGGCCTGTAACTAAAACGTTACCGGCCAGCCGGGCCTGCAGCTACACTGCTAGTCAGAAAAGTTACCGGCCAAGCCAAAAAGTTACAGGCCAATGGCTGGCTGACCGGCCCTATTTCGAACGCTGTCTGGGGTACTTCGATGGCCCTTCAGCGGAAGTACCTGCAGAGAAACCGCATCCATGGTGTACCCATGTGTCAGCAGTGATTGAAGTAGCAGTGAGGGTACTCACCCGCGAGGTACTCTGTCGCCAAAGTCCTTTGATCATAAAGTTCATTGACTTCATGGCGCGCGCCGGGTACAACTACGCGGCCGACTGCGCGCTCAACTACGCTGCGTTCAACAAGGCTTGCACACGAACGTGTTGAAGTGGAATTATTAATTTGTTATGATGGATGCAATTGCTTGTTGCACAATGCAGTTTTTCCCTACGCCGACGACAGTGTTATAATTCCGTTGTTTTTCTTTTGTTTTCCGTTTTGTTCTGTTAGGAAAATAACACGCTTTTATGTTTGTTTGATTGTTTACTTGGTTGGTTAGTTATAAATGTAGGGCCTAGCTGTTTGCTTGGCTGATGGTTACTCAGCTTGGTTGTTTTCATTTGTAATTTTTATCTTATTTAATTATTTAGTAAATTTTTCAGAAATGTTTAGAAAAGATTGCATCATGTATTTGATGTTCATATATGTTTTTTATTTCATTACTTGCTTTAGTTATTTTACTGATTTATTTATTACCTATTTATTTATTTAGTTGGTTACCTATTTATTTACTTATGTAGGCCTACTTATAAATTTACTTAGTTCTTTATTTATTTATTTACTTAGGCCTACTCATTTAGATATTTATTTATTTATTTAGTTGCTTATTTATTTACTTGGTTATTTTCTTATTTCCTTGTTTATTTACTTATACTCATTTATTTATTATTCACCTAATTATGTACATATTTATAATTCAGAGATGTCACAGGCTGACCAAAAAATCCTGAACTTGCGAAGCGTAGCGAGCGAAGCTGTCGCGCAACACGGCCGGGGGCCAAAAGCCAGATGGTTTCTGCACATTTAGCACCACAGTTAAAGGCCATTTCAGAGGGTAAAAAGAACAGTTCAAAGCTCCTGGCTTGTTCTACACTTTTAATAAAAAGTGCTTCCTTCTTCCAGAAAACATCTGTTAAGCATTTAGCTCTTGGTCCAGGGCCACTCCAAAAGCGAAAAAAAAAATTAAAAAAAAAAAATTTATTTATTTATTTTTTTGTTGTTGAAAATCCCGAATTTTTTTTTAAATCCCCAAAATCCGGAAATCCGGAAAAATCCGGAAATGTGACATCTCTGATAATTAGTTGTTTACCAATCTCCTTATTTATTTATTTATTTACTTACTTACTTCAAGTTGGGTAATTATTTATATAATAACTTATTTATTTGTTTACCTATTCTTCGATCTTCTTCCTTATAAGTGCCTCCCTCATATGTATGAGTATTGTCGCACTGCGTACAGACAAGCTGTACTTATTTTTTACTCTGGAACCTAGAGTAGATGAGTGTATTTTGAAGTACAGTCAACATGACCGGGATGATCCCCTGCTCTTTTCGAATAGCCTCAGACGTTCTTTAACGCGTGCACACTACATTAATGTGAGAAAATATGCATGTACACGGGACCGACAGCTTAATGTGCCCTCCGAAGCACTAAGCAAGTAGAGTGAAGTGTCTTGCTCAAGGACACAAAGAGCCGGACCTGGGATTCGAACCCTTGACCCTTGGGTTCACAGTCCTATGCCGAGTAACCGCTAGGCCACGCTCTCCTCCACTATTGCCTTATTATTGGCTCTATTGCCTTATTTATTTACTTAGGTCTACTCCTTTTTTGAGCGAAATAACAAGTTTAAAAAGACACCCTGTTCTCATCATCAGAAATGTTTAAAGTGAGGTTTTTATTGATACTTTTAACATGCTAATTCCGGGTGTGTTCGTGTAAATTTTATCAACACGTGAGCAGCGTGCGGGTAGATAGAACAGCAGAATTCACCCATGCTTTCCTGTGGTTAAGCGGAGTACATGAAAATCGCTGAGCAAATGCACTAAACTTTTCCATATGTTTTATAACACAGAGAAATTGTGGCTTTAAGTTTACGTGGTGAACTACCCCCTCCCTAGACTGGCCCCCAGTCTCGGTTCGATTCCATCTCTGGATAATGTAACAATAAATAATTACGTAATGCCCTATGAAAAAAATGCCAACTCCCCCCTTATTTTCTTCAATGCCAAAACCCATTCCTCTTCATCCACAAATCGACGCCACTAATTACACCCACCACATTCAACCATGCAGCAATATAGATATATACTCGTATTATAAGTGAACGCGAAAGTCCATTGAGCGCTGATTCCGAGACTGGTCCAATCTGTTAGAGATCTCACTTCCAAATATTCGATCAACGAAGCACGGTGATTCCGATGTCAATTACGAAAGCCCCGCCCCAGTTACAATTCAAATATGGTAGCACAAAGCTATGCAGCGGGATGTGACGCTTAAGATCGGATGGGACACTTGTCAACAACTGAGAGGTATTGAGCTCAAGTGGCACACGTCTGATAGACCCATGGTACGCGCAATAATAAAAGGCAACCACTCGACTCGGACTTAGGCCTATTGTCCATATTGCGTATATTATCACGTGCGGTTTGCAAATGTTTGCACATTATTTAGCTAGGGAAGCCTTTTCAAATATCCCCGCTGCCAAGCTGCGTTGATTGGTCGGATACAATATCGTTGTTTAGTCGCTTACACAAACGTTAATGTAGTGAAAACATGGACGTGGTATATAGTAGGCCTGGCATTTTCGGGTAATTTTGTACCCGGGTACCCGCCGCAATTTTCGGGCGGGTAACCGGGTACCCGAAATTGCAAAAAAAAATTGATCATTTGTATTCATGTCATAGTCTATTAATGATTTCAAAATGTATTGACAGGGACACTACAAAACCGAAAAAATAAAAAACTTAAAAAAAAAAAAAAATTATTATTATTATTTTTTTTTTTAATTTCGGTACCGGGAGGTATTTCCTACCGGTAATGTAATCTCGGGCAGGTACCCGTTTACCCGACCGAAAATGCCAGCCTTAGTATATAGAAAGATTGCGTGACTCCAAATCCGTAAAAGTGAACTCCCAGCATTTTGTGGGAACTTGAAGTCAAATTGCTTACAGACTGGGAGGGTCCATGTATTGGGTTGATTTTTAATGCTATGTAATCTACATTACCAGTCGTTCTCCATGGACCCGAGGGAGGGTCTACCCCCTCCCCGGCAATAATATTGGAATTTGACTAGATTTTAAGCTTATAGTGCTTCAAATTAGACTCCAGCTTCAATCCAAATGTCTAGCATTGACTCATCAAGAATATGAAGAATCAAACGAACAATTAAACAGGTCTGCAGGTCATATTTTATGCTTTATACCCGGGAATCATACCTTTGTTGGCTTAATTTCTTTCTCGAATATCACATGTGCCGAGTGTCCGCGGCAAATTCCAAACAGCTACTTGCAGCCTGTGGTCAGGAAAAAATTAAGGGCGCACGCCACCAAATAGTGACCGATTACAAGACAAATTTCAATTGTTTGTTTTATAATGGGATGCCAAGAAGGTGTGGCATTCCCCATACATATAAAAAACAATATCGGAGCTTTTTGCCTTTTACCCCTCTCCCAGTAAAAAAAACCCCACAAAGGGGAGCTGTGTGACCGAGCGGTTAAGAGTTAAGACGTTGGACCCTGGGGGGTACTCAAGTTTGGTTTTGGTAGGGACGTGCCGCTGAGATTTTGGAAGTGGACCCATAAATATACCAATTTTTCAAGAAATTTGGACCCATTGATACACCAAAAGTCAAAATTTTAGGCCGAATTTAACCAAAATTGTGTGTTTTTACAAACTTTCCCAAAAGTTTGGGAAAATTTTGGCTAGATTAAGGACAAATTGGGCTGTTTTTCGAAAAAAAATGAGAAAATTTTGAAAAAAGGACCCATTCATATTACCAAAATAGGCTTTGAAAAAGGGGTCATTGATATACCAGAAGGCCGAAAATGCTACCCATGTTTGCGGCACGTCCCTGTATGGTCATTTGTACTGAGTACCCCCCCGGGGATTGGACTGTGATTCCAAGGGTCAAGGGTTCGAAATCTGAGTAGGTCTGCTTGAGCTTGGCATAGGCGTAGATCCGGGGATGGGGGATTTATCCCCCCCAATATTTTGCCAGGGGGGGATGGTCCATACAATCATCCCCCCAATGTCTCTGCCTGTAAATGGGTTTCTGACCAAACTATAACCTCATATTTGCCCATTTTAGCCCCAAAAGTGCAAATTTTCGCCCGCTTTGCGGTCATTTACACAATATTTTATCAGTTTAGCTTCAAGCAATTGTACCATAAACTTATTCTGTCGCCAAAAGGTGCTGGATTGACTACATGTATACTTCAAGAATTTGTTTCCAACTCCATCCCCCCAATGTCAAAAAGAAATCTACTCCACTGGAGCTTGGCAGGCTATTGGATGGTGTCCTTGAGCAGCACTACACTTCAGGCCCGTAGCCAGGATTTTTTTGGGGGAGGGTGCTGATTTTGAAAAAGTGGATTTTTTTTTTCCAGACTGGGAGGGGGGGCAATTCAATTGGCTCTCTACGCTCGCAAATTCTTAAATTTTTACTAGTTGGGATGTCTGCATGATGCACTGCATATTTTGGCCTCTCCCCAGCAACTGCGATCAGATTATGTGTTAATAAAAATTCCTTTAAAAGGAATAGGGCGGGCAAATGAAAAATTGTCAAGAGAAATGAAAGAATGAGTAAGTCAAGTTCACAATTAAGGGCGTACTACACCCATATATTGGTTTGATTGGTCTAAAAAAATATTTTTTCATTTATAGCGAGGCGATATATGCACGGATCATGTGAGATAAAAAAATTTTAAAAAATAAATAAAAAGGTGCTTTTAAACCATTGTATAGTAAGTCATTTTAGCCCTATATATTTTTTGTTTACCGTATCCTGGTAACTCAGATGCGTGTTTCATAACAAACCATAATTTATTCTTTTCAACATGTTCAAGTAGGGTACATGAATAGAATACATTAAATCCTTTGTTATACTCTCTATAGAAAATCTAGTGGTGCTTGCAAAATATATAACACTGAATAAATTAAATAAACACTTACACAATAGATGCATAGTCATTAGTCAATTTGATATTGATGTTGTTATTGATGTGTTGTTAGGAGAAGAAAAGGCTATTAGGTCACCGTATGTCAGGTTATAGGTCAATTGGTTCAGGTCAAATTGAAGCATCAATTTTGAATACACATGTGAGAGTCTGTGATACAAAATGTATCATAATGAGGAATAATTTTGATATTCTGTCTTTAACTGGATATATATCGAGAAGTGCAAGGTGGATATACTAATATACCTTGGGATGTAAATGGTGAGTACAATTTAGAATGCCTAGTTGAGACGGATTTCACAAATAAATATAAAATAGTTACCAAAATCATAAAAGTTAAGCTTACGGAAAACTACCCAATATGGTGGTACAGGTGACAAGAAATACAATTTTTTCAACATTGCTGTAGTATGGTTGTGGTAACCTGTTACCTATGGCTTAATTAAGTTTCAGTGAAATAATGTCGCAAGTTAAAAATACAAAATATAGCTCAACATTGAAAATAGAAGCATTTTAACCAGTTCCTTTTTGATAGTTGTGGAGCACCAAGTTCATGAAGTCATAAAAGAAATCAGGAACCACTTATTCCCATTTTACATATCAACTTTATTTCCCTAACGTGTTAGCAACACATATCCAAAATTTTAACGAAATCCGTTGATATTAAGCTTTCCAAAATGAAGTGAATTTAAATCATCAGTGATGTACCACCTTTTGGCTTCTACTTTTAAAAGCATGTAAGCTACGTTGATACCGATGCCACCAATAAAACGAGAAGATTTGCCCTTCATTTTGCATACCACTTTGTCCAATTTTTTTTTGTAATTTTTCACAAAATGCAAAAAAATGAAAAAAAAAAATCAATGGGTGTAGTACCCCCTTAAAAACAGGGAAAATATATGACACAACATCGATTTCCAATGGGGGAATAACACAAAACGTATAAACAAAGTTAAAAGAGTTTTTAACTTTATACGCTTGTTATTCCCCATTGGAGGTTGTGTCATATTTTCCTGATTTTAATCTTATCTATTGCTTATCCTTTGTTCTCTGCTGGTCAGTTGGAACAGATTTTCCCTGTTTTTATATTAACCCTTCACATCATAACAGAAGACGTTTTATGTTAACATTTTATATAAAACATTGTTATAAAACTTTTGTAGATAATAGTTATTTAAAACATTTTCGTAATCATACCCAGAGTTTGTTTTTTTATCATCAGATAGAAAGACTTCTGCTCATCTTCTCTGGTGAGACAACAGGGTTGGGGGTATCTTTCCATATCAAAGTTTAAAAATCTGTCATATCAATTTCCTCAATATGTTGTTTTGAGGGGAAAAGTTTGATTTTACAATATTTCGATATTAATTTTTAACTTTGTAACTTTATTATGATTAACATAACTGTATTTCAAAGCATCAAACTATATCATTATTTTGTCCCAATAAAAAAATATAAAATATTCATTCATATGTTTATTTATTTTATTCAACCTGGGCCATTTCTACTGGTGCACATGCATTCTAATAATTTGTCTATAATACCTTATACAAGCATCAGCGAGCACTATTTGTCACAAGATTTGAAAAGTAAATAGCCTATGTACACACTGAACACAATGCAAGCTGTATTTAAGTACATGCCGAAGCTATCAGTATAAAATGATATATATGACCTTCACGATGCTATTAATTTAGCCCAAAGATTAGGAAAACTAGCAAAACTGGTGAACTGGTACTGTTCAAATAAAAACATCTGCAAATCTTGCTGCAATTTCCAAATAGTATTTCTATTACTTAAATAATTATTTTTATTATTTCTTTTAATACAAACACATTACTGCCTATGACGACTTTATCGTATTACTTACATATCAAAATCAAGTAATAATTACAAAACTCGCCAGTAAACTATCACCTCTGTGGGAGTTTGGGATATAACCGGCAAGAATATTTTCTCAACACTGCGGCATGTGAGAAAGTAGGACAATACGCCGCACCAGCCCAAAAAGCTCTTAAAAACAATACAAGGAAAAAAGGCAATCAACATTAGTGTTCAAAACTCTTTAAAACATTTATTGAAGCTATGACAACTTTATAAATCCTCAAATATTAAATGGAGCAGCATAGGTCTTTGCCTTTGTGGGAGACACTAGGTTCAAGTTCTCTGCAGGACCAATAAAAATCAAATCCCCTCTCCCCATGGCTCATCTGGAAAAGGTGGGGCAAATGACCTATGATAAAGACCTTTTTATGGACCCTTTGCACGGTCATCCCAAAACGAGGTTCTACACTTAAAATGGGTGTTTTTTGTGTGCATACAACTGTCAAACACATGCTTTGCAGAAGCCTTCTGGCAAGTTGCTAGAAAAGTGTGAGAAATAAAAATGCACTTTTTGCGCATGCGTTTGCAGGAAGAACCTGGTTTAGTAGCAAGATAGCGGATCTGTGCAAAGGGCGAATAGTCAAATAAGATCGGGGCAATGTTTGACTGATTCTCGGCTTTACTTGCTTCTCCTGTCAAATGCCTCAATCTGTTATCTCTGCGGTAACCCCCTTCAACAGGTCTCTTGGCCCCGGCTCTTGGCCTGGTTGAAATTTTGTCTTGTTTTCTCCTGATTTCAGCTGTAAACACCTGTGTGTGAGAAGGTTGTTTTTTCTCTTCTCAAATCACTTGTCTTTTCTTCAAGATAATGGGCTATTACAAGTCCAGTGAAATCCATACACCCCCTATGGAAGACATTACCTTCATCTCCCACACAGGGAGTCTGGGAGTGTGCATTTCAAATAGGGTTACCTGGACAGGCGACTCCATTTGAAATTCACATAATCACACTCCATTTGTGAGAGATGAAGGTCATGTCTTCCACAGGGGGTGTATGTTAACCAACTGGAATAGCTTAATATAAACTTCTGGGCCAGTCCATGCCAAATCATCTGATTTTAAGGAAATTTTCCCACCCTCTAGTCACAGATTTTGGGGATTTATGTCAACCCAAAGATTCCAAACAAAAAATTCTAATTCCTTACAGTTTTGTGTAGCGGCTCCTTAAAAATTGACAAAATGGCTGCCAGGTCCATTATCATTTCTTGGCTGCCAAGCCCGTTATCATTTCTTGGGAAAGGCCAGAAAAGACCAGAATTGAACTATACCACCAAACTAGCAATTGACACACTTACAATTGCAGTTTGCAGATGCATAGTGACATTTCACGTTGTAGTTTAATATTTTCTCCCAATTTTATTTCCCAGTATTATATACTAACTGCTCTCTTTCTTTCTTTCTATCAAAAATGAATCAATGTGCAGTTGAAATCCATTCACTGCCTATGGAAGACATGACCTTCTTCCACACAGGGTTTGTGAATTTGTCTCAACTCTAAATGACTTGCACTGTCACCTAGTCTTGGGAAAGGCCAGACCATGCACTAACACAGATCGCAAGCAAACACACACTTAAAATTGCAGATGCAGAGCGAAATAAGTTGGATGTAATTATTTCTCCCTCATCTTGTGAACACGGTGGGATCTAGCGACCTTCAAACTAAATAGAATTCAAAAGTTACATTGTACATGTTGTAGGTTAATGTCTTCTCCCAGTTATTTCCCACTATACTGCTCTGTTATTTGAATAAAATATAGCACACCAAAGTATCAGTCACACATACACCATATTTACACAGGTATAGATTGTTATTCCAAAGGATTATTATTCGAAGGATCATTATACTCCAAAGGTTCAATACTCTGAAGGGTCGTCACTCCAAATTTACAAGGTTTGTTATTCCGAAGGGTCAATACTCCGAAACCTTGTTACTCAGATGGGGCATTACTCTTCAGTACTCAGAAGGGTCATTACTCTTTGGAGTAACACAAGCTTTGTTCTATATTCAGAGTACTGACCCTTCGGAATGACAAACCTTGTCGTACTTTTGGAGTAACCACCCTTCGGAATGATGATTCTTCTGACGAATCTTCGGCCTTCGGAATAACGAGGCGTAACCAATATCACTACTCTAGTTTGTAGTGTTTGTAAGTAAGTTTTTCCAGTTGTTTTTCAAGTTTACAAATCTCCACACACAACCCGTCGGACAGTCGGAATAATGATTCTTCTGAATGACAAATCTTCAGAAGAAAAGGCCTTCGGAATAATGAGGCATAACCAATATCACTACTTTCGTTTGTAGTGTTTGTAAGTAAGTTTTTCCAGTTGTTATTCAAGTTTACAAATCTCCACCCACAACCCGTCGGAATAATGATTCTTCTGAATGACAAATCTTCAGAAGAACAGGCCTTCGGAATAACGAGGCATAACCAATATCACTACTTTCCTTTGTAGTGTTTGTAAGTAAGTTTTTCCAGTTATTTTTCAAGTTTACAAATCTCCACACACAACCCGTCGGACGGTCGGAATAATGATTCTTCTGAATGACAAATCTTCAGAAGAAAAGGCCTTCGGAATAATGAGGCATAACCAATATCACTACTTTCGTTTGTAGTGTTTGTAAGTAAGTTTTTCCAGTTGTTTTTCAAGTTTACAAATCTCCACCCACAACCCGTCGGAATAATGATTCTTCTGAATGACAAATCTTCAGAAGAACAGGCCTTCGGAATAACGAGGCATAACCAATATCACTACTTTCCTTTGTAGTGTTTAAGTAAGTTTTTCCAGTTGTTTTTCCAGTTTACAAATCTCCACCCACAACCCGTCGGAATGATTTTTCTGAATGACGAATCTTTGGCCTTCAGAATAACAAGGCATAACCAATATCACTACTTTCCTTTGTAGTGTTTGTAAGTAAGTTTTTCCAGTTGCTTTTCAAGTTTACAAATCTCCACACACAAAACTTCGGAATAATGTTTCTTCTGAATGACGAATCTTCAGAATAACAGGCTTTCAGAATAACGAGGCATAACCAAACCAATATCACTACTTTCCTTTGTAGTGTTTGTAAGTTAAGTTTTTCCAGTTGCTTTTCATGTTTACAAATCTCGCCACACAACCATTCGGAATAATGATTCTTCTGAATAACGAATCTTCGGCCTTCAGAATAACAAGGCATAACCAATATCACTACTTTCCTTTGTAGTGTTTGTAAGTAAGTTTTTCCAGTTGCTTTTCATGTTTACAAATCTCGCCACACAACCATTCGGAATAATGATTCTTCTGAATAACGAACCTTCGGCCTTCAGAATAACAAGGCATAACCAATATCACTACTTTCCTTTGTAGTGTTTGTAAGTAAGTTTTTCCAGTTGCTTTTCAAGTTTACAAATCTCGCCACACAACCCTTCGGAATAATGATACTTCTGAATGACGAATCTTCGGCCTTCGGAATAACGAGGCATAACCAATATCACTACTTTCCTTTGTAGTGTTTGTAAGTAAGTTTTTCCAGTTGCTTTTCAAGTTTACAAATCTCCACACACAACCCTTCAGAATGGTTCTTCTGAATGACAAAATCTTCGGAACAACAGGGTGAAACCAATATCAGTACATTCCTTTGTAGTATTTATAAGTAAGTTTTTCCAGTTGCTTTTCAAGTTCACAAATCTCCACCCATAGCTTTTGTAGCTCCTTGCCATCCGCCTCCTCACCTCTATACACTTCATGTTTGATCTTGAACTGCCAGTGTTTCTTTTCATAATCTGGCATTATCTTGTTGTAGGACTCAACCACAGCTTTGGAAGCCTTTTTCTTCTGTACATCGTAGTAGCTGTAAAGATAGAAAAACTGATTGGTTCAAAATGTGCCAGTCGTACATAAGATAGCTTCTTGAACAAATTCATCAGGACTGTTCGTAGTAGAATTGTTAGTTGTGATTTCATACCACTAGTCCAATAAAATATCCCCTTACTTGCAGATGTTTCGGAAACGTTCCTTTTCCTTTCCTTTATCGATGCAATTGTTGTAATGACGATCTGTATACAGTTGGTGTTGACTGCTGCTTAGCAACTGAGTTGCCAGTTGATTTTTTTTGTCAGAAATAGACCATGTGGTTGAAAACAATCACCATCAGAAAGCGGGCAACACCATGAACAGAGACGAGGGGTAATACAACTTAAGTCACGTTTTTGTCGATCTGATAACCGACAAAAAAAATCAACTGGTAACTTAGTTGCTAAGCAGCAGTCAATATCAGCTGCACAGAGATCGTCATTACAACAATAGCATCGAAAAAGGAAACTGACAGTTTCTGAAACGTCTGCAAGTAAGTGGATATTTTATTGGACTATATATGAAATCACAACTAACAAATAAGATAGCAATTCATAATGATCACAAGGATGTTGTTTTCTTTAATTTGAGATAAAATGAGAAACAACCAAGTTAGGAAAGTTTCACCTCGATTTGTTTGTGCACATGACAATAATTAGCTTATCATCACTCTCATAACAAACCTGCCCAAGTCATTATTACATGTTTCTCATTTGCAATTTTGATTTAGTCCAGGGCTTGAAATAAGCATGCAGGAGCAAGGGGCAAATTTACCCCTGCTAAAAGGCAAAATGCCCCTGGTTCTGAATCAGTACTAGGCCTATGTCAGTCAAGATTAATAGGTAAATTTTCACGAGAAAATTTTCTGGACCAATGCGTATCAATGTGAGTGTAACCTCAAGCCTGATCCCTGACCCCAAGCGGTGACCTTGCTATTCAAGTCTTAGTTATTTTGAATGGGAAGTTTTGGCCGCAGTTTCGATAGAAATTTGTGCATTGCAAAATTATTAAAAATTATGCAATCTTAATTTCTTCACAATATCATCAAAACGTAATTTCAAAAATATTTACCTACGCAAAAAAATATTTATCTACGGTAACTCTTGTTATAACATTATTAATTTCCGACAAGTAACTTATTTTGCATCCAAGGAGATATTCTTCCTATTCAAATACATTGGAAAGACCCCCACTGTGCTCGGGGTCACATTCAATAATGCTAATATGTCTGCGCCCATGGGTGTCACATGCCCAGAAAATTTTCCCGTGAAAATATTCCTATTAATCTTGACTGTATGTGTACTTGTATAGACCAGGGGCAATATTTACACAAAAACACCCAAAATTGCACCTGGATCTGAAATCTTTATTTCAAGCCCTGGTTTAATCAAATACTGGAAATAAATTTGTGTCAGGTACCTCCAGACGTATCGGGGACAATTTTGTAAAGCTTGTAAAGCTAATTGCAATTTTGGTTTGGTGTTCAATTGGCCACAGGACTTGAAAAAGGAGAATCCAAAAGCTCATTACAGCAAAATTTGGGATTTGTAGGGACAAATCAGTAGATTGGCCTGGCCTGCCTATAGTGTATAGTAAAATTAAATTTATACTTGCGATTGTGATGCACCGTGTTTGGAAAGCAATGGGCAATCGCTAAATTTATCATGGCGATAGCGATTGCAGATTATTCTAAATGCCACAAAATTTAGAACATTGCTTTGAATTAATTCACCACCGATATATAGTTAATAATCAAGGAAGGTAATAAATTAAGTAGCAAAATAATGGATCCAGTTTGTTGGAAATGATTGGTTGATACATTCATGTGTCAAGCGATATCGCTCAAAAGTTGAGATTTCTTCCACTCACAAAAGCGACATCATTTTTGCCTCAGCGATTGGTATCCATTGATCGGCTTGACACTCTGAAACCGGAAGTAAACACTGAGCATGCGGGAGAATTGCTTTTCTGCTAAAGCGATCAAGTTTAAATTCAGCTTTAGAGTCACCTAGCAGTCAAAATTAATAAGTAAATTTTCACAGGAAAAATTTCTGGACACGTAACACCCATGGGCGCAGACATATTAGCATTATGGAATGTGACCCTGAGCACAGCAGATGGTCTACCAATGTATTTGAATAGGAAGGATTCCTCCTTTCATGCAAAATAAGTTACTTGTCGCAAGTTAATAATGTTATGGTAAGAGTTTCCGTAGATAAATATTTTTTTCCGTAGATAGATATTTTTGAAATTACGTTTTGATGATATTATGAAGAAATTTAGCTTACATAATATTCAATAAATTTGCAATGCACAAATTTCTATCAAAATTGCGGCCAAAAATGCTATTTCAATTCAAAATGACTAAGACTTGAATAGCGAGATCACCGCCAGGGGGTCATGCAGGGATCAGGCTCGAGGTTACTCTCACATTGATACGCATTGGGTCACGTGTCCAGAAAATTTTCCTGTGAAAATTTACCCATTAATGTTGACTGCTTAGGGGCCCTCTCCTCCCACCTCATATACCACTGAATATAGTCAAGACCAACTTACATTTTCATCCTAGGTTGAAGATGAAACATGGAGAAGTCATAGTCACCATCACCATAATGGTCATCAGTTGCACGCCAGATGTAGGTGTAGAAAAATCTATGAAAAAGTTATAAAGTAGATCGATTATCCATTTTCCTCCTATAAGGGGGTACTACACCCCTAGTCCAATTCTGTGCCTATTTTCACATTTTTCTCAAAAATTATAGCGCAATGGGGACAAGTAAGATATGTATGTTATAGGGGCAAGGACTACAACTACTGCACTGGACATTTTATTTCAGCACAGACAACAGTTGTGGAGTTACAGTCAAAAATGAGGGAAAACCAATTCTTGGTCAATAAATCAATAACTACTTGCTTTGAGTTGCTGAATTTTCAGTACAGTAGTTGTAGTCCTTGTCCCTATAATATACATAATCGTACTTGTCACCAATGTGCTACAATTTTTGAGAAAAATGCAAAAATAGGCACAAAATTAGCCAGGGGTGTAGTACCCCCTTAAAGAATCGGATATCAATGTTTGCAAAGTATTTTTTGCGGAACCTTAAAGCACATCAGGCACACCAAATTGCTTTCTGAATACATGAAATGTCGTGATGATATCAAATAATTTTAATTTTTGAAATTCACAAAATAATATAAATTTTAAAGGGAATTTACTAAAAATTGATATTTTTGATATAAGAGTCCTTGAAGCAAATTTTATAAATCTAATGTAGCTGTGAGGAAAAGCCATCCATTATTTGAAAATTTTGACCCTTTTATATACATTTTTTCCCCAAAAGAACTAAAATTTTAAGTCTTGTAGGGAAAAAATGTAAATCTACAAAAAATACTTTGCAAACATTGCTATCCGATCCCTGAATACTGGAACTAAAAAAGTGTAAAACATGTTATCTTTTAATGAGAAAAAAAAGTTAAATCATGATGGCTAGAATCATGCTTGTCACCCTGATGTGGTAGTGACGTTGGTGCACATTTAATTGAGCACAGCTTCAAATCGCTAGCATTCACTCAAGGCGCTGGCAAACACACGCAGTTGCTTAAAGATGCTGCACCACCTTTCATACCACACTGCACGATTGGCTCAATACATCATAACAGTCTTCTTGTAACCAATCAGCAGGTAGTACTCATGGGGTTCAGCATCTTGAGCCCTTAGAGCACCTTTCTGCATGATTGGCTCAATACATCATAACAGTCTTCTTGTATCCAATCAGCAGGCAGTACTCATGGGGTTCAGCCTCTTGAGCACTAGCACCTTTCATACCACACTGCATGATTGGCTCAATACATCATAACAGTCTTCTTGTAACCAATCAGCAGGCAGTACTCATGGGGTTCAGCCTCTTGAGCACTAGCACCTTTCATACCACACTGCATGATTGGCTCAATACATCATAACAGTCTTCTTGTAACCAAGTTAGGTAGTTCTCATGGGGTTCAATCAGTGATCAGTGCCAAGATATCAATGTCACTTCATTACCTATAGAGCTCAAGAACTTCTGCCTGTTCATCCAGATCACCAGACTCATCAAGAATGGGCTCAAGAACCTCTGCTTGTTCATCCAGATCACCAGACTCGTCAAGAATGGGCAAGAGTTCCAGGAGAGGCACTTTGCCATTGCCATCAGACAGGAATTTGGTCAAATCATCTTTTGTTTTGAGTTGAAGTCCATCACCACCTGCCTTGTCGAAATCACCTAAAGAGTTTGGAACGCAACATAATGGCTCCACTATTTCTACCTTGGCATGTGGAAAACATACATCCTTCACCTGCATAATACATAGATAGATACATGAAGAAAATAATATCCAGTCATGAAATAAAAATCTCAGCTTTTGTCACAACTGAATTACAGCATCTTGTTTTTATCACCAGCGCATATTAGTTCATCGAAGTGTATTACATCTTTAAGATGCAAAAATCAGAATTTTGAAAGAAAATTGGACCTTCTTTAGATTAGACTCTTAATTGTTTTTTTCTTACACATAATGTACTTTTTAAAATTAACAGCCTAAGTCCAAAAATTACCGGCCTGAACATTTGGAAATTGGAATACTTCCCGATAACAGTGGACTAGCTATCTTCTATGTTTACCGAATAAATGCTATATTCTTGAAATACATAAACATGTATTATCTAGTTCACCACGTAAACTTGTATGGCTCAAAATTTGGACCGCTCGCCATTAAGTTAACTGCTTTCTGTGTTTTGAAATTTGTTGACGTTTTAATGATCCCCGATTTCCGGTCGATTATTTTAGCAGTGTCACGTCACATGCATGACGCTGGTGGGTACCAGCCAAACTACAGAAAAAAAAACCTCGATCGCTGATAACGATGTGATATGGGACTTACATAGGATTACACAGAGATATTTCTTGCCAAAATTTGACCATTTCTAGGTAGCTTGACCCTACTTTATCTGCGTTATATGAAAAAGGACAGTCTTAAGTAAGTAAACGTGCAACGCTTTTGATGTTTTGGGAGACTAGGAGGGATCAGAACAAAAAAATGACGGAGCCTATTCTTGACTGTGTAATATTCCTTCACCACACTGCCGTACGGTAACAGTCTTATACGATCGACAGATAGTATCAGTTTGTGAATGAGGACATCGTATAAGTTCCTTGTACTAATGTATTATCATGATTATCATGCAATTTATTTCGTTTATTGAACTGGAAAAAGATAAGCATAATATGATTTTTTTGTATGGTCATTAATATTTCCTAATCTTACCCTCTTGCCTAACAGGTGAGTTATAACAACCACTTTAAAGTTCACTTCCTTCTGTTAGACATTTGGCCCTAACTGTGGGAATTATATTTATTTCACTTTATTTTTTTTAGGGGGGGGGGGCTCCTTTGAAAGCAAGAATAGGATCCATGATTTGAAAATGGTCAAATTACTCGGCCCTGGGCTTCAGAAATAGGTTTTGATGCGGTCGAGCCTGCCTCCCTCCACAATCCTGCTCCCCTTCCCGATCCATTCTTGGTATCTCTGCCAACTTACCTCCACCACAACATCACAGCCAAACTGATGGGATTTCCACACGGCTTTCCAGTCTTCGTTTTGAACATATTCATTAATGTAATATTCAAATCCTGATTCCACTTCACATGGTTTACAATCCGTGATGGCATCGTTAATGAGCGTGTGCCAACGCTCATCAAACGTCTTGCTCACGTCCAGTGCTGGATAGGTGGCAGGCATTGAAGTGCTGTTGCTGGCTCCAGCTAAAAGAGAGTAAACAAAATAGGGACTTGATGACTATTGCGCAAGCAGATATATGCTTGGGTCCTGATGGGACCAGGTTCTAGCAAAGTCAAGCCAAACTGAAAAGCTAAGCATGCATGCTGTCCTGTAATAAATAATCGAAAGAAGAAACAGAATTGAAGAAAAATAGCAAGAAGAGAAAGGCCTACAATTTTGCTCTTCTAGCCCTTGGGTTGAGAAAAAAGAAATTTGGGAATTCTTTATTTCCATGCCTAATACAAAGGCTCGCATTATGTGTAACTGGCTAGCCACTAAGCATGTGGGTGGGTATGGGTATATCTTCAAAAGTAACCACTTGCTAGGTGTAAATCAGTATGTCTGTCCATACAATATAACATATTAAGAAACTAATAAAAGTACAAGCACAGGTACTTATTTTGATCTTCATGATGATGACAAGGATGTATTTTAACACCCACCCAAATGCTTGGCTTGAGGATGATAAACGGGTAATATCTCAACCCCGAGCTGAGCCACCCAAGCTAGCTCTGGGATGTGTCCGAGTAAGGGATATTTTCCGTGTAAATTGTGCTTTAGTACTCGACTCCTGCAAATGTCGGGCTGCATGGCAACATTTCTGTTAGCCGGGCATGAAAATTGTAGTTGTGAAAATGTTAGCATTTTCAGCCCATTTCTGAATCAAACTCACAGAAAATGGCAAAAATAACAAACCAAAACCTTGGTTTCAGTGTTTTTCCTAGATCAGTTTTCATGCCTGATTTTAGGGTGTTGTGATATCCATGCACAAACCACTATTTTATAATCTTTTGAAATGCACTAAATAAACGTTACAAACTTAGCTACCAAAAGCTCTTTTCTGATTATGAGAACTAGGCCTTGAATTAAAATTCAAGGCCACTGGGCAAAGACAAAGAAGGGCATTAAGGCCAATTAGGGATTCAATCATGTTTCACCGTTGTTCATCACCGATTAACAACGATGCGTCCGCGTCGTCTGCGTGGTTTACTTTAGCTGCCCGAGCGAAGTAAACCCGCAGAGACGCTGGACGCGAAGTTGATAATCGGTGATGAGCAACGGTGAAACATGATTGAATCCCTTTCAACAACGAAAACAAGCTAAAGATTGTCTAATTCACATGATTCTTTCATTCGGAATATCCGTTTGTCACTGCCACTCTACCTTGCAAGAAGATCGTTGATTTCTCTGTTGATATCAGCAATAAAACTAAAGAATAAAGCAGTAATGTTTAGCTGCTACTTTAATAACATAATCACGAAAGTGTTTAGCATAAGTTCCAGGCATTACGAATTTTACGAGCTCACGCGTAACGCGCATGCGTATCCTTGCATTCGCGTATACGCTACTGGAAAAGTATGGATTCATCACGGATTAACAACGCTTGGCTCCTGTACAAAGGTATGGGAAGAGTTGTTGAATAAGTGATGAAGAATACCTTGGAAGTTGACAAAGATCTGGGGCACAAGGACAAAACTGAAAAAGGACAGGCAATGGCCTCGGTGGCCGCCCTGAAATTTGAGCCCTGGTGAGGGCCGGCTATCACATTTTTTGTCACCAATAATTGGACCAAAATGACACTAAACACGTTATAGAAGAAAAATTACTTTCTACACATTCTGTATATTTTACTTTCTCAACATAGTCAGATGAAGGGTTACACATCCATAGAAGGGGTATAATATTTGCTCTACATGTTGGGCACCTCTAAATTGCCCAGTCAAATTAGGGGTAAACCCACCACTAATTGCAACAGAATCCATTTTATCACCATTCCTTTCAGAAAAGCAAGTTAAAATAACACATCAAAAGTCCCTGAAAATCCAAGTATTGGAACAGTGCCTAATTTGCATAAATCCAAAATGGCCACTTATGCATTAGGAAAAGTTTTTGGACATCTCCCATTCACCGTGTGTAGTGAATTGGCTACGTAAAATCAGACACTCATTGGTACAGGCTATCTGCACGTATCCACTCCTTTTGAAAGCCGTATCTTGCTAAAGAAATGTATTTAGGCCAAAATATCACAATTAATAAATTTAAAAAACTTAAAAAAACAACACACGTACCTGATGTAATTTCAACCAAGAATTTAACTGTTTTGTAGTGATTCTAGGCCCGATAATGCCATTGACAATACATGGTACCATGCGTTCAGCGCTGACATGTAGAGAAAGTTGTGTGCTAAAATATGATCAAACTCTCTCGATGTTATGAACCATAACGTATATTGAGCAAAATTTTGACATCCTTCTGATATTTTTTCTGTATGTACCATGCAATATTCATAAATATTGGTCGGAAACACCACTTTATGAAAATTGATCATGCATAGTTCATGGTCACTTGACGCAATTTGCCTTCTGCTTGGCTGATGAATATTGCAATCTACCAAAAAACGTTGACAACGTAAAGAAATCAGCAAGTTTAAAAAACCCACCTCGGCTCACTTTTTGAAACTTGGTCCCATTTGTAAAAGGTACTGATTTAAACTTTATCATATTTATATAAATTTAAAACATTTCCAGTCCAGAAGTGTTATGTATCTTTAATGTGCAGATGCGATATTAATTTGTAAGCTTTATGGAACGACCTGAAAGGTATCTTGTTCTTGCACGGTAAGCCAATATCCTATTGTGTTTTGTTTTATAATAATCATGATTAATGATTGAATTAAACAAATAACACGTAGGCTTGTAATCTTGTTGGAAACGCTGTGTTCTGTTGAAATAAAATAAAAACACTGATTTGCTGTTGGTGTTTAAAATGGGACCATGTTTAAAGACTGTTTTAAATGTGAGCCGAGGTGGTTTTTTTATTACTTGCTGTTTTCTTTACGTTGTCAACGTTTTTTTTTGGTAGATTTCTTTTCTTTTTATGAATGTAGCCAAGCAGCTCCAAGCTTGGAAAGTCATCAGGTTAGGATGTGCTCCATAAAACAAATAAAATGAAAAATAGATGTTTGAAGTTGCAATTCTGGATTCATGACAATAAATAATTAAACAAAACTTTATCAGTCGTTTATTTTTAAAACTTGCTTGTCACGCGTGACTGTAATGTTAAGAGGCGTACACAATGATCAATAAACATTTTAATATATTTTAATTATTCAAGGCAGCGTAAATATGTAAAGAAAATGTAAATATGAACAACACACACCCAATGTTGACAATGCCAGAGACACAGAGAGTAAGTCCGATTTAGGCCTACTTCAAGTCGGAACTGGTAAATGCGCATTATATTTAAGCCTATACTACGGAAGCGTCTAAATGCCCCCAGTAGGCAATATAATCGTGTTTTAATGTTTGTGGTTCTTTGTAGCCCTGCGGGGCAACCTAGTTCGATATTCCTAAGCGATATATTAAGCGGCGGTTGTCGGCGATCTTTCGTGGTTTGTGGTTTTCATCAAGCCCTGCCCTCTATCGGGAGCTAATTTATAGTTTAAACTTGTTGGATATCCATATTTCGTGGTTTCTGGTTCTTTGTAGCCATGTGGGGCAATAGTTGCATATCCAAATTTCGCTGATTGTGGTTCTTTATAGCCCTGCGGGGCAATCTAGTTGGATATCAGTATTGAGCGGCAGTTGTTGTTGATCTTTCGCGGTTTGTGGTCTTAATTTGTTGGATATCCATATTTCGCGGTTTGTGGTTCTTTATAATCGATTGCTTGCGGTTTGTGGTTCTTTGTAGCCTCTTGGGCAATATAGTTGGATATCCCTATTAAGCGGCGGTTGTCGGCGATCTTTCGCGGTTTGTGATTTTAATTTCCTTATCAAGCCCTGCCCTCTATCGGGAGCTAATTTATAGTTTAAGCTTGTTGGATATCCATATTTCGTGGTGTGTGATTCTTTATAGCCCTGCAGGGCAATCTAGTATATATCCAAATTTCGCGGTTTGTGGTTCTTTATAGCCCTGTGGGGAAATCTAGTTGGATAACAATATTCAGCGGCAGTTGTTGGCGATCTTTCGCTGTTTGTGATTTTAATTTGTGACAATTTATAATATTTATTCCAAATATAATTTCAGTCTGAGCTGTGATAAATGTGTTTTAAATGACGAAGATATCATGATAGTCAGGCATGGTGAAAGCATCTGGATGGTGAAAGTAGGCCCTAGGCCTAGGCCTAAATGTGAATAAAAAATCAAACATGTTTGTTTGATGAAAAAAATATAATATCACAATAGTATGGATGTTCGAAATGGTGTTATTCTTGATTTATGACAATAAATTGGTTAATAAAACATCTAAAAAAAAGGTGGTGGGAAGTTTCGAACTTGGGCAAAACTTCACAAGTGGATTAGAAGTCCATGGCCTTAACCACTTCGCCACGGGACGTCCCGATATAACGACGTGTGAAAGTGGAGTATTTATTAATATGAATGTATGCTGTGGTCCGGAAAGAATAAAAGAATTGTGTAAAAACTTGATTTTTTGGAGAATGGGATCCAGAATTTGTATGTAGGGTATCCAGGAAATTGCTAGGGTATATTTTGAAAGTGAATCTCAAAAAGTAGTGCGACAGTGACAGCCATGTATGGCTGTAGCAGTGACGAAAAGATTCTGGATATCAGTATGATTTGCTATGATTTTACACTAATTTTGGCTATGAAATACCGCGTGAAATAATACAAGAATGTTTGTTTATTATCAAACAATCGGATTGACTGTAAGATTGGTGTAACTTTTTGAATTAATGAGTTATTAAAATATTACACTTTGGACAGTAAATAAGATTTAGCATGGTTTTAGATATATTTTGTACCCAGCGAAAAATATCACAGAACAATAGCGTTTTGTTTCGTGTAAATATAGTCCGCGGTGCATCTGTTTATTCTTCTTTATCAGTCGTTTTTTTAAAAACTTGCTGGTCATGCTACCGCTTGACTCTAATATATATCATGTACACATTCCAACAAAGAATTTGAACCGGTGTCCTTCACCGTAATCAGCAGCGCAGTTTACAGTCCATTCAATCAAATTTCATCAACCTATTTGATGGCAGTGCATTTGTGTGTGAGACAAATTGTTGCGGTAGACTAGATTGCAATCATGTTTTTGTTGAATGCATTTGAGTAGTCCACCATATTAAGGTATGATACGTCATATGCACAACCTCTATAGCTGTGCATAAGCAGTTCACTGTGTACAATCAGTCAAAATTAATAGGTAAATTTTCACAGGGAAATTTTCTGGACATGTGACACCCATGGGGGCAGACATATTAGCATTATGGAATGTGACCCCGAGCACAGCGGGTGGTCTGCCAATGTATTTGCATAGGAAGAATTCCTCCTTTGATGCAAAATAAGTAACTTGTCGCAAGTTAATAATATTATGGAAAGTGTTTCCGTAGATAAATATTTTTTTCCGTTTAATAATACATTTTCAATGCACAAATTTCTATGAAAACTGCGGCCAAGAATACTTTTCCAATTCAAAATAACTAAGACTTAAATAGCGAGGTCACCGCTGGGGGTCAGAGATCAGGCTCGAGGTTATACTCACATTGATACGCATTGGTGACGTGTCCAGAAAATTTTCCCATGAAAATTTACCTATTAATGTTGACTGGACAAAGTGGACATTCTCATTTACATGATCATCCTCTCGTGACAGTGTATGCGGTTCTCACGAATATTTTGCAAACATGCCAGTGGTGCTCCAATTGTATCGGCTGTGGACAGCGATATATGTAAATTGGGTGATGATGTCACAGCTCGTTATAGTTTGTCACTCGGTCTGTGGTAACTTGTTGTAACGGCAAGGGGCGAAATTGATAAATGGCCAGTGAATTTACCATACAGATTCATTGAACAAAATTGTATTGGAGAAGTTCATATGTAAACTTCAGTGGCTCAGGACCGGAACTAGAGGCATATATGGAAAAGTAGTCTCATTTGCTCAAATAAAAGGGGTCCCACAAAAGCAATGGGAGAAAATTGTCTTTTTTCACTTTCAACTTCAATTATTGTAAAGGGAAAGTCTTTTATTTTTTGGCTCACTTTTAATTGTCTCATGTATATATTAAACTTTACTTTCCCCGATTTGTAAGGAAATCTGATGAAAGACCTCGTTGTGCATGACCACTAAACACCGCAAGGTATTCCCAAAATCTCACTCGATTTACGGGGAAATACACTGACATGCACCCCGTGTCATTAAAGTAGCGTGCTATATAGACGGCCCTCACTTGTAGTCAGTTCGATTGACTTGGCTCAAACGGTATTTACTAGAAATACTTCGCCAGATTCTACTCTCTAAAAAGGAATCTGATGGTTACAAAATGTCGTACCGTAGGAAAAACCATACACTCTTCAGTATAGCCCTGTTTAGTGTGTTGTGTGGTTAATCAGAGTCTTAGCCAGAAATCAGAAACCACCTGTCCAATCAGATACCAAAATTTGACCCTCACATATATAAAACAACTTGTCTATACCCATGGAAGGGTCACTGGGGTCAAATTTGTCCTGATTTGGCCTTTATATGTCACTCTGAATTAGTCTCAAGTCAGCATAACCTTAAAGAGGAACCAACACATCTGGAAATGTAGCATGTTTAAGTCCATTTAATCCAGTAACATTATTTTTATGAGGAGAGATTAGTGATTCACCCACAAGACACAGATTTTATTGCACCATATCCCACAATGCAAATTTTTTCTGAGGTGACCTTCAAGAGCAGGTGGTGTAAACTTATATTTATGCAGAATATGTGTAAAGTCCTAGTGCATGCATGATGGGATATTATCTGAGTTTGAGATTCCTTGCTATGTGGTAGGTATATTGCTACAACTTTACCACAGACATTCCTGATTTTCTTAAAGTTGACCTGGTCAACGTTTATTGCTCTTTAAAATCGTCTGTTTTAGAGCTATCACATCTGTAAAATCCATTAAATCCATGCACCCATCTAAAATTAGATTAGCCTGTCTTAAATGGGTGGACCCAGAGGTTGATTCAATGTAATCCCAGCATGCAGTATGATATTAGGTGCAATGTAATAAAGGAGCCATTTCAACACCATTTCACATTCAAATTTATGTGCAAAATAAGAACCAGTGGTTTTGATGGAATATTCATCACGACTTTTATGTTTTGAATTGATAATTGGGTACGGGTAATGTTTGTTGATACATTGCTACCAAGAAAGTTAAAAAGTCGTGTGTTTTTAAAACAATTTTAGCTATTTTAAATGCTTGGAAAAAGAAGGGGGAACCAACAAAGATTTCGTGCACATGCATGCATGCAGACACATAGCTTATCTTGTTCTATAACAACCTTGACCATGCACAGCAGGAGCCCAGTGTGATATTTTCTGAAAAAAAACATGTGTTTCTCAAACATGCTGTCAGTGGCTGCAATGTATTCTGGGCTTACATTTAATCAACCTCTGGGGTGGACCCATGGCTGGCTAAGACCTTGGTGGTAATGTATGCATTATGCATTGACCTCGAACGCCTCTGTACACACAGCCTGCACACACTGGAGTCGAGTATAATTTATTTAAAGAGACTTTCATAGGAAAACTTTTCCATATGGGGTCCCAATAATTTTTGTGGCAATGGGAAAATACCATAGGCCCCCCAATAACTTGGGCCAGGTGCTATAGCCCCCCCCATATTTAAAATTTTCTGGAGCCTCTGAACCAGGGGTAGCGTTTTAAGGGGTCTCGGGTCCAGGACTCCTTGATTTGAACGTCTGTGTGGAATTAGATGCCTGGACCCCTTTATTTGCAAATTTGGACCCCTGGACTCAGCAGGTCACCGCTAACCCTGCTCTGAACTTGTGTGCTTTACTGTGTAATTGTCTGGCATTTGCTTTTAGTGGTGCACTCTCTTATACTTGGGCAACTTATGAGAGAAATTAATTCCACCCTTCCATCGTACAATACAATGCGCAGATTGCGCACTCCATAGGTCTCCCGGGATAGGTCTTTAGGTTCTTACCATGTCCATTGGCTGTACCAATTGCCTTTGTGGCACCTGTCTTCTGCTTCTTAACTGCCTTTTCCATGGTAGATATCTACAATAGTACAAGTAAATAAAAGGTAAATTAAGGCAATGCAGGGCTCGCAATGTGTCGGTTTACTGACTCAAATACCCATCCCTGTAACCCTAACCATGCTGCCCTCATTTTGGAGAGTCTTTGGAGGGGGGGTCAGTAGCAGTGGCATAGCCAGGGGTGGGGGGGCAAGGGGTTGGTGCCCCCCACTTGTCATGGCCGTCGGTTCATGTAAGGCCGTCGGTAGACTGAAGACGTTGGAGACAAAAAAAATTAACAATAGACTATTTTATACCCAGGGTGACAGAAAAAAGGGGAGAATTATAAAAAAAAAGATGAAAAATTGTGAATGAAATTGAATTTTACATAAAAATTGTGTTTTTATGTTGGTACCACCTAATAACCTTCTTTTTTTTTGCTCTTCACTTTTTCAAACCATGGTAGGTATTATAGAAGGAGGTTCTACAGAAAAATCCTAATCCACTCAATAGGGTTACGCGAGTCATCACTTGAATGGCTTTAATCAGTGCAGTCCCTCAAACACGGCCTTTGATATTTATGATCGTTATGCGACAATATCGATCATCTATTTTACAATTTAATTTAAACAGACCCCCCCAGGTGACCCGTACCGAAATGGATGGTATTTAGTGCCCTTTTGCATCAGTCACATGATCTTCGATTGCGTCATTGTGTTTCCGAGTTCAAGTTGATTTACTAGCGAAAACCTGATCGAATTCCCTCATTTCCTTGATTCCTTCCAAAGTTACGGTGAATTTATGTATTTTCTCTGATCATGATTAGTACGTACGGGTGTCTACGGGACTTTTAAACCAATGGAAATGGTTTGGAAATTGGTTTTCCAAGACTGGCAATGTTGTTTCTATGATCCGCCAAGCTTGGCCATAAGATATATTGCTGTTATAAAATTACCGTAAGGCCGTATAAAATTAATATTTTGGTTCTCGTCCAGAGGATTTTTTTGATTTGATGAGGGAGGGAGGTGTTTTTTTTTTTTTCAGTGTAAAATCAGCATTGTCTGTAGTTTTCGGTCTTCTCCAACAGTGCTCGAGGAAACGATGAGGCACTTTTTTTTTTTTTTTTTTTGTTTTTTTTTTGTATAAATCCACTAGAGTATCACAAATAGACTTGGAAGTGGTCCTTGTTCTCTAATAAACTTATTTATATGTATCAAAAATTCATAAATCATTCCAAAGTCTAAAATAATTGAAAAATCTATAAAAAAAAAAAATCTGACAAATCCCAGAAATTGAGGAGGGAGGGGACGAGAACCAAAACATTAATTTTATACGGCCTAAGTAAATTGTTTTCCTTGGATTGTTTATGGTCACAGCCACAATGCTTTGTGGGTAAAAATGATGTCATTCTGCTTAGAAGTCGCGATAACGGTGGTTCGATAACCAGCCAAGCTCAATAGATAAGAAGCTTAGCAAATCGATAGTGCACCATTCATACCTGATTGCTATTTGTAATATAATATGCTGCTTCCTATGTCTGATTTGAATGACTTTAAGCCCCGGTGGGGTCACTCAACTTGCAATACTGACCGCACGATCGTTACCAAAATCAAGGAAAAAGGGGTAATTTTTAGGGCATGAAATTAGAAAAATAGGGGTGTTTTATTGCACAAATGTCTGCGAAATTGAAAAAGGGGTTCTTATTATTTTCTCCTGATCTCGTGGCCAGATAAAAAAAATCACAGGAATAAATTTGGTTTCCTACTTTGTACTCATCCCGTGATCAATATTGTTCTCGGTTCTGATTTATATGCGAGGGGTACTACTTGAATTCTGTGATGCCCTTGTTAATTACTGAAAAAAAAACCATTCATAGCCCTAAAAATCCCTTCCTTGAAATGTTGAAATAGGGTCAAAATTGCAAATGTGTCCTCGGAATCTAAAAAATAGGGGTGTTTCAAAGTACCATTTTGTCCTTGTTTTGGAGTAAAAAAGGGGGGAAATTTAATGATTTGTCCTTGAAATCGACTGCAAAAGGGGGTAATTTGTACTTGTGGTAACGGTCCTATGCGTCCCCCCTGCCAGGGAGTGACCCCACCGGGCTTTAAGCTTACTACCCAAGCTTTAAATTCGGACTCCAGCTGAAAAGCCTTCAATCCAAAAAGCCTGGCATCGACTCATCAAGAATATGAAAATCAAATAATCAAACGAACAATTAAACAGGTCTGCAGGTCATGCTTCATAAACTTAAGCAAAGTTAAGCTTACATTACCTTTTCTTTCTGCTTCACTTGCTTGGAGTGTCCGCGGCAAATTCCAAATGGCTACTTGCAGCCTGTGGTCAGGAAAAATTTAAGGGCGCACACCACCATATAGTGGCCGATTTCGAGACTAATTTATTGCAATTTTGTTTGTTTTAAAATAAATTATAGGTGGTGCCAACTTGCCAGGAAGGAGTGGCATTCTCTGAACAAAATCAAAAACACTATCGGAGCGTTTTGCCTTTTACCCCTCTCCCAGCTCACTTCCCTGCCCAGTTAGATAAAAAGACACTAAAAACCCAAGGCCTACCGGTATTTTATGTTATTTTCACTGCAGATTTTTGGCCCCAGCTATAACTAAATCGGCACAGCCACCGTTTGGAATCAGGCCACGGCAATGCATTCATTTTCAGCGCAACTGAGCTGAACCATATCTGAAAGAGTTCAATGAACCTCGTTTAAAGTTTCAAACATTTTTCACTGATGACAGGGATGCTGTTCAAATTTGTTCGGTTTATAGTTGGCATCATGTATAGAGTGGCATGAACGCAATTAGGTACAGCCAGGCCCGAACGCAGCTCAGAGGGGGGTGCAGGGTGTGCGACGAAAAGTATACAAAAAGCCCCAAAAGTTCACAATTTGCGAGCGTAGCGAGCAAATAAATCAGGTGTTTTGCGCTTTTTGGACACAAAATTGCCCCCCCCCCCCTTGGAAAAAGGTCCACTTTTTCAAAATCAGCACCCCCAAATGAAATCCTGCGCACGGGCCTGGGTGCAGCATCTATGCTAGTTGTGCATTGTGAATTTATGCAAGCGCAACTTGCAACTTCTTTTACGTGCGAAGTAACAAAAACTGAATAATATTTGCCTATAGAGGCCGTCAGCGTGACGTCATATGCCGCCATCTTGTGGGTACACGTTGTGATGGTCGGTCGATCTCCATGCGTGAACAGCAAAATCACCACGTTGAGACCACTGTCTTGACTTTTTGATGCTACAATTGGTGTAAATCTCGAGTTGATGCATTTGTGTTTTTTACCATAGGCGTAGATCCCGGGGGGGATGGGGGGATTTATCCCCCCCAATATTTTGCCAGGGGGGGATGTTCCATACAATCATCCCCCCAATGTTGACGCCTGAATATAAGTTTCTGACCAAATTAACCTCATATTTGCCCATTTTAGCCCCAAAAGTACAAATTTTCGCGCGCATTTATTCCACTTTTGCACCATATTTCATCAGTTTAGCTTAAAAATAGCAACATTTTCGCGAGCATTTGTACCATTAACTTATTCTGTCGCCAAAAGGTGCTGCTTTCACTATACTTCAAGAATTTTTTCCAACCCCATCCCCCCCAATGTCAAAAAGAAATCTACGCCACTGTTTTTTACCATGAGTTGTGGTAAATAACATTCTTCATGAGCTTTCCTATTTCAAACCGAATACTATTATTTAGGGTCCACAACTTATAAGTTCCCCCTAAATACTTTTTGTGGCGCCCTCTACGGAGGGGCCACAATATAGGCATGAAGTTGTGAACGGCTTCTAATTTCACTCTTGCTAGATTGCCTTCGCAATTGTTTTGCTAAAATTATGCCCAGCTCAGAAATAAAACCACAATTTGCTTGGATTTTATTTTATTATTGTTTTCTGATATGCACGGATAAAATGGTGAGCGATATTCTTTGTTTAAAATACAAAATTAGGATTTATAAAAACACCAAATAAATCCTGACCTTTGTATGCGTTCAACCAGTTTACCGTGTGCCTTAGAACCCGATAGACGGTGACATTTGACCACACACTAGGGTCCACAACATGCTCATCTATCATGGGAACAGTTCTTAAACCCTAATACATTTGTACATTCATCCTTTGTACACAAACTCATACTCTGCAACTTGAGGTCAAATTTTGCACTATGATTATGTAATTGAGGTTATTGGACTATGCCATTGGGATGAGACTCTTATGGTCCATAGTGTTAAAATCAATTAACGAGCTTTCTTAAACTGATGGCTTTTGTTTGCTAATTACCATAGAATCTATATAGCGGTTACTCCATGATTGGATTAAGTAAATAACTAAATCCTGTTATCTATCCAGCAATGTTTGCTTATCTTAATTATATTGTAACAAACTGTAGTGTACTAAATGGCACAAGACAGAAAAGGCAAACAGACTGAAATTTAAAGTTTTAAATTAGAGAGTTGACAGGAAGTTGTAAGAGTTAAATTGTTATGGATATATGATTGGTGTAAGCGCTTGAAAATGTTGAATGTCATATCAAAGTCATCCGAGGTGAATTAAGTAATGTCAATCACAAATTGTTACAGGTCATTTGAGGTGGACTAAGTTTATATTTGGATTGTCAGAACACCTTCCCCAATCAAACACATTTCTCTTGCATTTGATCATCTTCTACTCTTCCCTAGAAAAATCATTATAATACCAAATCTACACACCATGGAATTCACCATATCACGCCCAAGTTCACATTGGCGCCACATTCCTTTTTTAAAGGAATTTTTATTAAAATAAATCGAAAGATACTTGACAAAATGCAAACGTGTAAACAGGTATGGGTAGCTGTATTTGTTTTACACATATGGACCAAATTATAGCGTCACACGTCATTGCGTTCACTCACAATGGTTCATTATGTAAAAAAAAGAGACTGTTTTAAACTGTGTTAAAAGTTGCATCTGAGTCCATAGGAGTCAGCTCTCAAACAATACAGAAGGCCAGGTCTATTCATGTGTTTAAGGTTATTAATTATTTTAAACTGTTGTGATTTGGTAGTTCACAGCATCTTACGAATGGTAGTGAGCTTTGGCAAAAATTGCATTGCTCAATTCATAGCGAGCGTATAGAAGAATTAAAATATCACAGATATACTTTTATAGGTGCTGCGGTTCTTGAGTTACGCTAGAAGAGGGCTGAAACAACAACACTTTTGTAAAACGTACATAACTAATTAACAACAATAAATTAAGCAAATTTGCAGAGTATACGATTTGTAGAAAGAACTTTTGTAAAACATCAAGGTGTTAATTTTCAATAATATATTGATCTAGATAATGAAAATCGATTTTTAGGTTGCTTCGACCAACAATACCTCGCTCTACCCTTAAAAGAAATCCTGACTGCTATGGACTCAGGTGCAACTTTTTAAAATAGCCTCTTTTCTTACACAATTAACCATTGTGACTGAAAGCAATGCCGTGTGGACGCTATAAATTGGTCCACATGTGTAAAACAATTAGGGCTATACATATCTTTTTACATTTCGTGAAACATTTTTTGACTTATTCTAAAAAGTATTAGGGGGGAACTTATAAGTTGTGGACCGTATATTTTAACAGTACAGAGAAATACAAGACACATAAACTATTATACACTGTAAGCTTTTATTTGAAGTTTATTGTATCATAACTGAATCTTTAAAATAATAGGAAAAAAATATATTCATCTTTCTTACAATATTTACAATGTAACTGAAAAGGACTATGTTTACAAGACAAAAATTTTGTCATGCATTATACAGTTTGTACTAAAGGTTCAAATTTTCATGCGAGTCAAGATAATTAAGCAGTACCAGGATTAAAAAAATACCAACTTGTGGGATTAATGACAGAACCAGGACGATACAGCTATGAGAGCAGTGTTCGAAATATGCCTCAAAAAACTACAGGCCAGCCGGGCTTGACCTTAAAAAGTTACAGGCCAGCCGGGCCGCCAACTAGATGCCAGTCAGAAAAGTTACCGGCAAGGCCAAAAAGTTACAGGCCAATGGCCGGCTGACCGGCCCTATTTCGAACGCTGTATGAGAGGGGCCGAGATGATTGGGACATTTTACTGTTTCCTACAGCAAGAAATTTATCATCCATGTATCTCTGGTCTGTAAATCTAATTTTGATAGGAATTTCGACATTGTGGAACCTGTCAATTGGGCAAAAACCAGGGTGCGAGGCTCCAGACTTGAAACCGGCCATTTCCAAGGTCCATTTGACCGTGGATAGGTACGCATTTCTAAGGATTTTCTCAAAAATATAGACCCATGTCTAAGGATTTCTTTTGAAATATGAAGAGCTTATTTCAAACCGTGTTAAGTCCACAAACCCATGTATCTGATTTTCCTGTGCAATATTGCAATGCTATAGGTATTATAATTTTAGTTGGCTGCACTATTACAAAGCAAATGCACAGTATAATACTGCAGTGTGTGGGCCTTTGTGTCCCAAATGAGAACAATAGTCTGCATATTGCTATGCCGCATTGTTATGGTAAATAATAGATTGTATCACACAAGTAAATGAGACACATGGGCTTGTGGACTTAACACAGTTTGGAAATAAGCTCTTCATATAGACCCATTTCCCTGAAAAGATTGAGATTTTCTCATCATATAAAAGGGGTTTATGACAAAAACGGACCCATGTCTAAGGATTTTCCAACACAAAAATAGGGACCCATGTCTAAGGATATAGTAAGGATTGGAGTGGCATATCCCCCGGGGCAAGAACATTAAATGGCTGGCAAAGCATAAAATTTGATTGGGAAAGCTTAGGATTCCATATAGTACAGACCTGCCAACCTAACGAAGTCAGAATGAAGGACATTGAGACCAAAACCTTGTACATGTACACAAACCAGGTACTGACAAATTTAAAGACTTGAGGTGTGGAATACTTCCAGAATTCAGAGAAGGTTTTGCAGGTCTGAATTTATCACAATAGACTAAAGAGAATGCTATAGCAAATTTGAAAGTTACATTTTCATCATGTTCTGCTGTTCTTACATTTAAATTTGTCATCACTGAATTTTTTAGAAAACAGGACTGGCCCTCATTTTCACTTTGGTAAACCCCAAATGAGGGAGTCCCTCAAAATGAGGGACAGTTGGCAGGTCTGGTTGAGTACCATGCAAAATGCAATTGACTTGTTAGTCATAAAAAAAAAAACGTACATCTCTGGCATTATTTAAGTGAAGCAGATAATGGGGGGGTCTTAAACATGAGCATTAAAGGTTTGCTGTTGTCATACATCTATAGCATCAACTCAGATCATTACAAGTTTCCTTTCTCTTGACCCAGAGGCTGACTTGATTGTCGGGAGTGGCTGTCTTTTTCTTGATATTTATCTTCAAACCGGTTTCTCTCTTTTTTCCCTATAGGCCAGTATGCTTATAGGCTTTTTAACCTGGCTTGAGCATTTCATCAGGAACCAAGTGTGTCTCCACACAGAGTGACCATTTAAACAAACAAACCATCCGAGGTACAGTATTTTCTCCTCCATGAGCGACACATACATATGGCAGCATCTAAGCCCTCGCTCCAAGTTTAATCTCTTTGGATTCTGCCTAACAAGACAATTTGTTTGCTCACATCACAAGTCCATATTATACTGCTTCACAATATCATCTTGACTCGTCGTCACCAACCCTTAACCGTTTCCTGGGATTGGTATCACCATCTTCAGAGGCATGATCTGATGTAGAGATGTTGGATTTACTTGAAATCTGAGTTACTGTTCTCACACCACTCAGCTGAAAAGACAATTGGAAAACATAGTGAGTCTTTCTGTACAACAATGTTAACACATCAAACAAATACACACAAACAAAAGTATTAGTCCAAAAAATGTGATGCAGCACATCAAAAGAGGGACTTTGTGGGAAAATGCTTTTCAAGATATAGATTAAAATGGACAGAAACAAATAAGGAAAATATTAAGAATCTGGGATGCTTTTCCACTTATAAAATAATAGAAATATGATGAATGGCTTGATTAATTTGAGCAAATGTGGTGTCATTTTAAGGCAAAGGAAGCATATTTAGGCCTACATTAAATATATATTAAATATCTGGTGATGTTTTTTTTTTTTTTTTTTTGGGTGGTGTTGTGTGGATACCTGGTGTGGATATGTTTGCGGCACTTTGAAGTGCCTGAGGAGGGTAATTTTGAGAGTTCACTCACTTTTTGCACAAGGTAGCCATCAAATCCCATTAAACTAAACATTTTTATGTACAACAAACTACCTTTATTCACCGCGTGCTCAATGTAACTCACCGCTCAGCTCCATTAATTAGATATTATGAGAGTAATTCCAAAAAAATTAGTTCAAAAATCGCCACTTTCAAACCCACTAGAAAGTCAACAAAATTTGCCATGAACACGTGCCAATCATCTGACCTCTTCTGGGGTATGATGAAATTTAACCTTTTGACTTGACCTTGTAAGCTTAGGAACTGTTTCTAATTTGATCTAATTTCCCCAAAAATGTTTTCAAAAACATCGCCATGATCGATAAATTAACTTGGGACGTAGGCCTACTTCTACCGCCATCAACGTTCGCCGGACATATAGAATTCTTCTGTTTGGGTCACGGCGGCCGTGCGTATAGTCATTTGCTCATTTTAAAGCTAGCAAAATGCTTTCAAAGTAGAAATACTGAACTTAAAATATGACTTCACCTGCAAAGTCCCCCTTTTGATGTGCTGCATCACATATGCAGATGTGATATGAACCAAAGACAATTATGACATTTTGACAGATGGTTGTCTGATTTGTTCATATGGTGTTTTGTACCTAACGCTGAGGTATATCACAAAAACAATCTAATTGGGCTATTCCATTTAAAATCCACACTACCCTTGATGAAGATTTTAGAAATATCTTCCACAGAGGGAGTATGAATTTCAAATAGAACAAACACTTTAGGCAGCCCCATTAGAATTTCATACACCCTCTGATTAAGATTCAACCTGAATCTTCCACTGAGGGAGTGTGAGTTTCAAACAAAGCTGCTAATGCGTTCATTCCATTTGAATTCATACTCCCCTGTGGAAGATATTTCCAAAATCTTCCACATGGGGAGTGTGGATTTTAAATGGAATAGCCCATTCCATCGCTTTAGAAATTAGAAGTGAAAATGTGTAAGGCAATGGTTCGCACACCAGTATGGATGGCATACCACCATTAGGGATGAGGCTGTGTTATGTTTTCTCTCATATTAAATGAACCATGTCAATGGGGTGGGGGTGATGAGGAAAATATGATATCTTCAGATGCCAACACCCGATATTGATTGAGTAAAAGTGAGGGGATTTGTCAATTTTACCCTATGCAAATTTGCATGGTTAATAACTTTCCTTCAAAATTATGAGCATATGAATCTGAGTGATGCATAAACCTGGATAACATCAGGCCTCAATATTTGCACCCATTACAACAATACTTTTGTATCACCAAGAGCACAACAAGTGTGTACCTGCTAGTTTCATCTATGAAGTAACATAAATCATTACAGTGGATACTGGAAAAGTTTGACAGTTTGGGCAGGTACAACAAACAGACTAACAAAAGAGAGGCGTTATGCCTGTGCGTTGTGCACTAAAAATCACTGCGCTTTTTTTACTTCATGCAACATTGTGCCCTACAGATGAACCACCTTTGATCGCATGTGTATCACATACAGATGCTATACTGTCTTGAGAAAGCCAAATGGACTACCGTAAAACCCTGTCTACATCAAGCATATAGTGTGCTTCTGATGAAAGCTACATTAATCCAGTCGCCATTATGGAGTTTGAGCAAATAAATTACGGATCCAAGCATATATAAACAAGTATTATTTTAAGACCGATCTATTGTATTGGTATATTAACGCTTGCTTCGAATTAATTAAGCTTTTATAAAAAACCCTTACCAAAAAAGCAGGCTAATTTAGCATGTAATTAACCTGCAGCTAGCCTGTGTTTGAAAAGCAGGTTTATTTTAACCTCGTAAGGTTGCGCTTAGCATGGTTTTTATAAACACAGGTTAAATTTTAGCCTGCTTTGTAACAAAAACTGACCAACATGTTTTTGCAGGTTAACTTTTAAACTGTTATCTACAAACATGCAGGTTAATTTTG
This sequence comes from Amphiura filiformis, assembly GCF_039555335.1. Taxonomy (NCBI): domain Eukaryota; kingdom Metazoa; phylum Echinodermata; class Ophiuroidea; order Amphilepidida; family Amphiuridae; genus Amphiura; species Amphiura filiformis. The sequence goes on from NC_092638.1 coordinate 19,732,348, forward strand.
TGCAGGTTAAATCATAACCTGGTTTTAGCAAAAAGCAGGTTAATGTTTTTGCAGGTTAAATTGTTGTGACCAGCTGTTATAATGATTAGCAGGTTAATAATTTTACAGGTTAAATTTTAGACTGCTTTAGGTGCATGATGGGAAATATTTCCAACTGCCATTTTGAATTCTGTAAAATGCAGAGATGATGTGGGCTCCTCGTTTTTTGATGTTTTCAGCTTTATTTATGCCTTGTGTTTTCACTGTTAGACTGTTACTTGACAACTAACAATGTATGTAATCCATGTAGCTAATTTTAATCATCATCATCATCATCTTCCGATACTGTGCAGAAACCTCTGCTGGAGTATACTCGCACATTAGTTGTGGTGCATTCAAGTAAGTGCAGACAAAGAGTGCTGATCCTATATACAAGGTGATTGTGGCATTGTGCAGCTTAAAAAGATGACTGGAAGTGGACTGGTTAGGTGAAGGAGACGCCACACACTCTGGACTTGAAGACGTCTAGGGTTGGCGACTCAACAACTTCCTGGGGCAAGGCATTCCACTGACGGATAGTGTCGGGAAGAAAGAGCCTTGCAGTAAAGCTGTGCGGGAGAATGGAACATGGAATCTCTGAGAGTTGCCCCTGGTGCAAGGCCTGGTTACAAAGTGTTAATGCTACATGGATGCACATGTATAAGATATATGGTAAGCTTAAAAATATAAATTTATGATATTGATGTAAATGCAATATACTTCTTAAGGTTTTAATGTTGGCAGTTTAACTTGAATTAGGGTAATAGTTTAGTGTATGGTAAGGAAGCTATTGGGGGCATAATATATCGTCGGAACATCAGTATTTATGTTCTACTCTATTAGTCAGCCTCTCATTCACGCGCGGATGGGAAATAGTGTTCACTTTATGTTTGATACGGTTCTAGCCTGAAATTTTGCATAGAACACGCTCCGTAGTCCCTTTATTTCAAAATTTGCCCAAAGTGCTTTTTTCCGGGGTCAAAATTACTAAAAATGTATTCTAAAGGCCAATGGTGGTGATGTTGGTGTCTAAATATATGTTTATGGACATGAGAAAGTCATTTAGACAGTTTACGAAATCCAAAATGGCTTCCTTATGTTCCAAAATTCAAAATGGCGGCCAAAATGGCGAATTTTAGGCAAACTTATTTGAACGGCTTTTTCAGGCCGATGGTGGTGATTTGAGTGTCTATGAATATGTATGTGGAGATGAAAAAGTCATTTACATAGTTTATCAAAATCCAAAATGGCTGCCTTATACAAGAAAAAAACCCAAAATGGCCGCAAAAATGCCGAGAATTATTCTAACTTATTTGAACGGCGCTCTCTGGCCGATGGTCGTGATTTGGGTGTAGGTATATGTTTGCGGACATGAAACAGTCATTTATTTACATGTAGTTTATAAAAATCCAAAATGGCTGCCCTATGCCCAGAAATTCAAAATGGCGGTCAAAATGTCGAATATTAGTCTACATTTGAACGGCATTCTCAGGCCGATGGTGGCGATTTTGGTGTCCAGTTATATGTTTATTCAGCTAATACAAAATCCAAAATAGTTGCCCTATGGTCCAAAATGGCAGCTAAAATAGATAATTTTAGTAAAAATTACTCGAAAGATGCGCACGGCTTAAACAGCAAAACTTACTTAATAATTAAATTAAATCATTGGCATACAATGTGAAAGTTGTTATTTGCAGTGTGAAGCAAGGGGACACATTTTCCAGGCAAATTTTGGTCTATATTTTAGCTCTCACAACCTGCTTTTTAGACTGCTATGTGCAGTAAAAACAGGTTAATTTAGATCCCAAATTAGCCTGTTAAATTTATGCTAATTAGACAGGCTAAAACCTAATTTAAATATTTCGGCTATATTGCAGGCCTAGCGCAGGTTAATATTGATTTGCAGGTTAATTTAGCAGCAGGCTAAAAGTATACAGGCTAAAAATTGCAGGCTAATTTTGCAGGATAAAATATGCAGGCTAAATATATGCAGTCTAATTTTAACCTGTATATGCGAATTTTGCAGCCTAACTTAGCGTGCCTAATTTACATATTTGGCTCTATTGCAGGCTTAAGGCAGGTTAAAATTTACCCTGCATTTTTCGCAGTCCATGCAGGCTAGGCGCAGGCTAAGTGCAGGCCTGCTTTTCTGGTAAGGGAACACTCTATATGCTTGTAGACGGGGTTTTACGGTATAGTTGTGTGTGTGACTTCATTTTCTACTTACTGTGATATCATATGGTACAGTCATTTCTTGCTTGCTTGGTGATTTGTATAAAGTTGCATACCTGGGAAAGTAAACAATATTTACTATAAATTACTGATTAGTTATGATAATAATCTTGAGAATTATAAGCTAGCTGTAAGTTTTGCAGAGAACTGTGTGGCAAAGTGAAATTCAAAAGGAAGCAGTTCCATAATCATGTTATCATCTACATTTTGGTCCTTAGTGATAGTTGAAAAATCCAACATTCAGCTGATAATGTAAAAGAGGGCCACATTTGCCACTCAAACATGTCAAAGAAGAAAACTTCATGAAAGTTCATCTGTGTTGGCATACAGAATGAAGTTTAAAACTTTTGATCCACACACAAGAAATTATTCTAACATCAAAATTTTCAGATAGCTCTCCATCTTTCATCCTGTTGAAAGATGGCTGGTTTACTCCGATTTGCACTGCCTCCTTGATGCCTTGTTCAAAATATCCATGGTCTCTGTCCAAGATCTGTCACGACCTGATGATATACATCACAGTCTGCACTCTCACTAATGAATGAAGGTAGGAATAATTTCTTGTGTTTGGATCAAAAGTTTTAAACTTTAGAAGAAAACTTGCTGGTTTTTATCTTGATGAACATCACATAATTATATAACATGGACTAATTCTAGACTTACCGCTGACTATTTCTCCAGAACAATATTAACCTAATGGTGCTTGCATGACCCCAGCTTTCTCCTAATGCAGGTACTAGATGAGAGTGTCCATTATGTCCTCCTACTTTGGTGGTCATTTGATTGGTCAAGACAACCTGGATGTCAATATCAAAGAACTAGTCTTGTTAGTACAAGTTTGTATAAGTCTGTTAGCTGAACGTTCGTGTGGGGGTGTTTGTGGGTATGAGTACTTGTTTGTTTCCTTTTTTTTCAAATGCAATGATAATATCAGATGACCAAGATGTCAAGTCTCCACATGGCTCCCAGTATTGTTCAAGGAGCACTTCTGTTGTGATAACTGATAAATGTGGTAATGGCAAGAAAAATATGAAGAATTCACTGAGATGCAAATACTGATTTTTGACAGTGTCTACATGTAGTACAAAATGTACCCAATATGCCCACCCCACCCACCCCTAATACTCGCCAAGTGAGTTGTTTCCAACCATGGTGTTTGTGTTTCACACACATTCCACCCACTAAACCATGCAGTTTTTCACACACACACCCCTACATAAACAAACTACTGTGTGTTTGTGTCACAAACTGGGGTGCTATTAATACCCCCTCTATAGGTCAAAGACATCATTTTTTCATGGCAGTGAAATGATGCCACTTTCCCCCACATCTCATATGCACAGTTTATCCCTTACATATCCTGTGTCATGAATAGGTATGTAGCCCACCAGCCTTGTGGGTAAGAGTCTAGGAAATTATTCCAAATATCCCTTGAATACCCTAGTTTGTATGCCTTTATCTAATCTTGCCACACATGACAACTTATACTAATTAGCCCTAACCCGGAAAAGAGTCTGTCCAGGAGTAGGAATTTGTTAGCCTTTCACATGCTGACAATACACATCTGATTGGTTAATCAAAACTAGCAGGGTTCATGGCCAGGCCTGATTACAAAGTAAACATATTCTGTATAGAAAACTGTGCAGCAAGCGATTTACTTCAGAAAATTACTACATTGCACAAAACTAAGTCCATTATCTATACTCTATAGTTAATTGAATGTTAGCTAATGTTTATTGACTCTTGTAATAACCCATGTGTTACAGGCCTATAAACCTGTATAATATTGGTGTTCATACATATGACCCTGACAAAAGCTAGCAAGAGCAAGCTGTGTAATTATTTTGTTTACTTGTGATAAGATACAATTTTCTTCGTAGTTATAGCCAAATTTGTTTCTTAGTACCGTAGGTGACTTAATAAAAATTCCTTTAAAAAGGAATGGGCGCCCAATGTGAGCTTGATCGTGATGTGGTAAATTTCATGGTGGTTAGATTTGGTATTATTATCTCTTGCAAACCCGGTGACACCTCATTATAGAAATCAGACCTGTTGATAGGTTGTAAGAGGGGATAGCCTTTTCCAGGCACGAATTGGGCCATATATAAAGAAAGTTTTGCTACTTTGCAACATAATAAAGACCTAAATGCAAAACGAGATCCTGTAGGTGGCTCGAGGTGGCTAAAAACCTAAATACAAAATGAGGTTTTTAAAAAATATTGTTTTCCAGAGTCAAGACGCAGGTATCATTATTAAGCCTCATATCACTTATTTAATTTTTGTCGAATAAGTGCAGAGTAGGTTAGATATGAATACCGGTATTGAATGTTAGACCAAAGTAGCTCAAAGTACATGTACTATACACCTGATCCGTGAACTTGTCTTTTTTAAAGACAAATTCTTGTTTTAAGCTATCTCCAACCATGGAGCTCTATGGTTGCAATAAGGCTCCACAGTTGGTATGTGTATAATATGCATACTCCAGTTTGACTGCGGATGCAAACACCACACACATATGTAATCATCTGTAAGGTCCTCACCCCCTCAAAAGATATGAACAACCCCCTCACTCCCAATAAACCCAGGGGTACTAACTTACCGCTAAGTTCTGATGAGTAGCTATCCTGATCAGATTCTGTGCCAAGCCATTGAGTAGTCTTGTCCTCAAAGACATATCATCAAAATCATGACGAAAATGGAATGCAATACTGTCTATTACTATCAAATGCACCTGAAATGAAAAACACACTTCTCTTTTGTAGTGTCCCAAAAATAGGTTGCTCTAATGCAGTAAAGTCATGGGAGAATCACAACTCAAAAGTAACAGGCCAATCCAGTTGAAATCTATACACCCCCTATGGAAGACATGTTGCTCACACACAGGGGGTGTATATTTCAAATGGAGTCACTCATTCAGGTAATCCCATTTGAAATTCATACTCCCCGTGTGGGCGATGTATAAGGTAATGTTTTCCACAGGGGATGTATGGATTTCAACTGGAATAGCCCAACATGACAGTGAAAGAGAATTACTGATGATACTTGAATAATAGAAAAACTAGATGGACCGCGGTTCTCGGATGTCGCGGTTTTCGACGCAAAGTGTCGACCGTGATGCCTCCACCAAAGCGAGTGAAAGAGAATTACTGATGATACTTGAATAATAGAAAAACTAGATGGACCGCGGTTCGACCGTGATGCCTCCACCAAAGCGAGTGATGTGGCACTCACAAGTTGATACAAGCTTCAAGCCTAAATGTTGACTGTACCCACCAAATTTGCCCATATGAGTTTTTATCAATTTGACCTCAGATGACCCCTGGTGACCCCAAAATGGCCTTCCAAAAATTTGGCTCTAAATGTTGACGTATGTATAAGGCGATGTATAAGGTAATGTTTTCCACAGGGGATGTATGGATTTCAACTGGAATAGCCCAACATGACAGTGAAAGAGAATTACTGATGATACTTGAATAATAGAAAAACTAGATGGACCGCGGTTCTCGGATGTCGCGGTTTTCGACGCAGTGTCGACCGTGATGCCTCCACCAAAGCGAGTGAAAGAGAATTACTGATGATACTTGAATAATAGAAAAACTAGATGGACCGCGGTTCTCGCGGTTTTCGACGCAAAGCGTCGACCGTGATGCCTCCACCAAAGCGAGTGATGTGGCACTCACAAGTTGATACAAGCTTCAAGCCTAAATGTTGACTGTACCCACCAAATTTGCCCATATGAGTTTTTATCAATTTGACCTCAGATGACCCCTGGTGACCCCAAAATGGCCTTCCAAAAATTTGGCTCTAAATGTTGACTGTACCCACCAAGTTTCATGCCCATAAGATAGATTTTACTAATTTGACCTCAGATGACCCCTGGTGACCCCAAAATGAACTTCCAAAAATTTGGCTCCAAATGTTGACTGTACGCACCAAGTTTCATGCCCATACAACAGATTTTACTAATTTGACCTCAGATGACCCCTGGATGACCTCGGATGACCCCGAAATGACATTCCAAAAATTTGACTTTAAATATTAACTGTACCCACCAAATTTCATGCCCATACGACAGTTTTTACTAATTTGACCTCAGATGACCCCTGGATGACCTCGGATGACACCGAAATGACATTCCAAAAATGTGGCTCTAAATATTAACTGTACCCACCAAATTTCATGCCCATACGACAGTTTTTACTAATTTGACCTCAGATGACCCCTGGGTGACCCTGGATGACCCCAAAATGACCTTCCAAACATTAGGCTCTAAATGTTGATTGTACCCACCAAGTTTCATGCCCATACAACAGTTTTTACTAATTTGACCTCAGATGACCCCTGGGTGACCCCAGATGACCCCAAAATGACCTTCCAAAAATTTGGCTCTAAATGTTGACCGTACCTACCAGGTTTCATGGCCATATGACTATTTTTGCTAATTTGACCTCAAATGACCCCTGCATGACCTCAGGAGACCATGACCCACTAACCAATACAAACTTGTTCTGTCTGAGGTCAAGACGCACCCACCCACTAAGTTTGAGGAACGTGTGACCCCTAGTCTCCGAGAAAAGAGGTAAATAAGGAAAATGGGCCCCCTGACCTCAAATGACCTTTAACCTCAGTATATGACCTTGAATCTCACCAAAAAAAAGCAGCCAGAGTTTTTGACCATGACCCACCTATCCTGAAAATATGAAGTCAATCCGTCCATCCATGCCCGAGATATAGCATCCGGACGGAAAGACGGACGGAGAGACAGAAGGAAGGACGGAAGCACGGACATTGCAAAAACAGTATGCCTCGCGGTGGAGGCATAAAAAACACCCATCCTTTACACAACACACAGATTTGACCAACGGTCACCAATAGAACAAAATAATGAATCACAACATTAGGACTTCTTCTGATGAGGATGTGTGTCACATGTCAAAATTTCAAGGTTAATTGGATTTTCAATTCCAATTTCAAGTCAGTTTAAACTTTTTAACATTTTGATGATGAAACAGTTTTCCTTGTCACAGTAAACAAGACTTTTGAATTGAAAATTCTGTGATGTAGACTTTTGAATTGAAAACTCTGTGATGTAAGACCCTGTGATTTTGTGTGTGTTTTTTGCTTTTCTTACTCAATGTTATTTAAATTTGTTTGTCTTTTTTCACTTTTTTAGCAGTTTATATGACTATTAAAGTGAGTATGTGTAAAATGCTCTGAGCACTCAGAGAATACCCTTTGAACTTCCTCAATAGTTTTTGATATACCTACCTTATTCTTTTCTGTAACAAAGTCTGGTAATAAGTTGACTAGTGCTATAAGTTCAGTGTAGTTATGACAACGGAATACATGGATACCAGAGAGAATATGGTTCACTGTGAATGTTGATAAAGCCTCTTGTTCTTCTGTAGATAAAAAAATACAACAATACAATGAAAAAAACAAAAACATCCACTGCTAGCACTAGCAACAATGTTAGTGACAAAAACTTGACAATGGAAAAGGCAAGAAGCATTTATCACTTTTGAGAATTGTATCACAGTTGCAGACTAATAGCCAAAATAAAACAAAACAAACTCTTATGACCACTGTTGACCGTGTCACGTATCATCACATCTAAGTTTACATTTTAGTAGTTGACTTGATGCTTAGAACCATGTAATACAACCTGTTTTGATACCTTGGATTTGAACTTTGCCACTGATATCCTTCTCATACATGAAGGTGTAGAAGTTTCAAGTAGAAGTTTCATAAAGGATTCATAGCTAATGCTCACAAAAGTTTTGAGAGTGTTATACTTATGGCAGCAAATTGGAAATAGAAATAAAAGGGGGATATCATTTTCTTTGGAAAGGGGGGGGGGGAGAATCCCAAATATACTGGGGGGTCATACATTTTTGGACAGAAAAATAGCCCTGTGGGGGTCATAAACTTTTTGATGAACAAAATGTAGGGAATCACAAGATGACCACAGATAGTGTGTTTTTTGTTGCCGAAATAGGGGGTCGCAATTTTATTGACACCAACTTTTTGTAAATTTGGGACCCCCTTCCGAAGAAAATGATAGACCCTAATGCATTACCTGTACTTTGCGATGAGGCAGATATACATGTGCAGTGTTGTACAGCAGCTTTTGCCATGTCAGCTACCCTATGTGCAATAAAGCTCCCTTCAGTATCTATGTAAACAGCTTCACCACCAACTCCACCAAAACACTGTGGAATTTGAACATCCACACATAATTGCATGCTAATGGAGAAAAAATGTTAGAAATGTTATTGCACAATGCACACTAGTGCCGATATATCATCATCTTAAAGCTGTTTTTGTTTGATATATGGTTTTAGTAAGTTATATACTTCATGAATTTATTTCTTCATGGATTAGGAAAAAGTTATGGGATGATAAAAATGGTAAATAAGTGACTGTACTGTTGAAAAAGGTCTTTTGGTGAAATTGTCAAGAACAAGAGGTTTTTGGACAGGTGGATTAAAACAGTGAGTTTTTGGTGACAGCCAGACTAACCACAGCTAAGTGGTGGTGTTGGAGGTGGAACATCTGCATAGATCTGTAAGAGTAAGTTGAGTACCCTGTGCAGCTAAAATAAAGGCCAGTAAGTCACTGTTGTTGATTTTAAGGTTAATGAGTCAAAACTTATCATTACCTCCACCAATAAATTTCATAAAAATGTTGTTGGCTCACCAAATGTAAATGTAGTACATAATTTGCAGCAACATAATTTAAAGGAGGATTTCGTGATCCTAGCATCCTCTTTTTATGACATTTTTCAGTAGATATCCACTAAAAAAGCTTATTTCCAAAATTTCAGTTGATTCCGATTTTGCGTTTGCGAGTTATGCATGATTATGTGTATTACACTGCTCCATAGACAATGTGTTGTAATTTCTTTCTGGTGCACCAGAACGAAATTCAAATTTGGCGATATTTTTGCTAAACGAATTAATCTGCAAAAATATTTGGTACATAAACATTATGTAGCCAGAGGTATCCAGTGGTGTAAAAATCTCAACTTTTTTTTGGGAAAAGTGGGGGATGAGGCTGTGGATCACTTAAATGCCCCTTTAAATAAATAAAAAGTTCCAACTAGGAGTACAAAAACACCATTAAAGAAATAACATCATTTTTTTTTTATTGCAAGCATTAGGATTAGCAAAGCAACATATAGTATTTGATCAGGGTTCACAGTTTTTGCCACAGGTGGAAAAAAACCACGGTTTTAACTGCAGTTAAAACCGCTTAGCAAAAAACAGTTTTTGCCGGCAAAAATGGCAAAAACTAAAAAAGTGATTTATAGTTCAGTTTTTTCATCTCAAAACAAATTATTAAGTTACAAAAATAATTTTCTGAGTGTAACAAGGCCAGATTTTGTAATTATAAGTAACATATAAAGAAATTAAAGGTATGCATTTTCATTGCTCAAGTGCATGACCCAAATGTGGCGTATATCAAATTTAAAACTTTTTCATTTTAAGGACTTATGAGACAAAAAATATGTTGAATGATTCATTAAAGGTTGTATGCTAATGTTTATGAGCTTTCTGTGTTACTTTTTAATATTTGAGTAACTATATGTGAGTTTTTGCCAGTTTTTGCCATTTTTGCCGGTTTAAACCGGGCAAAAACTGGCAAAAACAGGTTTTTGCCGGCAAAAACCGAACCCTGTATTTGATGTTTTTATACTGTGATTCCATCATTCCACATCTGACACACATGCTCCTAAATTAGTTCAATTTCATAAAAACTCATATTGACACAAATCACTCACCAAATTTGTGTTTTGCCAACTCCTGGTGCCCCACAAAGTTCTGTGATTTTCCCAAGTTGTACCCCACCTCCCAACATCTCATCCAAGTCTTGACAAAATGTCACAATTGGTTGATGAGATTTCTCCTGTCTTAACATATCCAGTGCAGTCAATGTACTCCCTGTCTTTGATTGCTGACTGGGAGCCAGTCTTTGGCTGGTAGTGGTAGACTTAGATGTAGTAGGCATGCTGGATTGGTGGCTATGGACTGGGTCCAATTCTCCTTTCACAAGTTGTAACACTTCTAAGGCTGCTTCTTTGGAAATTCCAACTTCTGTTGAAATCAAAATGGTTTTAAAATGAGTGATTTTATTTCATGACGTTTTGTGGAAAAAGTTGGTTTTGTTCCAGTTTTGATACTGAGAAAATCCTTCCACATCCTGCCCCACTGCAGCAACTTGTGCAATAATTTGCAATTTTAAATTGAAATGCCTTAAGGGGGGGCACTATTTTAATAACAACCTATACTAAATCCAGAGAGAAAAGCGTTTTTTTGGTAATGTCACAAATATATATAGCCAGCGGTCGAATTCAACGGTATCGCATCGCAACATGCAATGCAATTTCCATCAACTGCTATGCACTTTTCCGAAATGCATAGCTATAAGTGCTATACATAAATTTGAGCTTAATTCCACGTCGTATTTACCTCAAAAGTTCCCCAACGCATCACGATTTTTGAGCCAAATTCCACATCACATTTTTTTGGCATTTTGACACAAAGCACATGGGGATATCCCTCAAGCTAGAAATGTAAAGCACCAGGTAATTTTGGTGGTTCCTGAATCTGTCAAGCTCTTGCAATAGCAAAATTACGTCTGTAAAATCAACGGCTATCAGCAAAAAAACCTGACCTCTGACCGTTGCTAAGAGATGTTTTCAAGTAGTTTCAATACCCCCTGAAGCTGTATATGCCAACTGCGCATAAAAAATTGTTTATATGTTTACTGAGCATCGGTTTCAAAATACCCACTTTCTCTCGCGATAATTAGCTCATGAATAATTAATGAGGGAAATGTCAATGGCAATATTATACGTAAATTTTGACTTCTTGAAAACAACCTTGAATTCTGATGGCTTGTAAGCATAAAATTCAGCACACACATGAATTTATTGATGATAAATAAATGATGAACACATACAACCTGTATTTTCTTGGATATCGTCAGCCTGGTACGCTAAATGCCTAAGTCATTCTTACATGTTTCTCATTTGCAATTTTGATTTTCTGAGTAATTATTCCATACAAGTTAATGAAGAATGTGGCTGGAAATTTGATGAATTATGGGTTTATTACTCAGAAAATCAAAATTACAAATGAGAAACATGTAAGAATGACTTAGGCATTTAGCGTAGCAGGCTGACGATATATTTGATATTTTATTAGCAACAAGGTGAGTTTGGGAAATGTGTGTGATGCGCAAATACTTATTGGCGGCAGTGATAGCCAAGATTTAATGACAATGACAGAAGTTGTAGATTCGCTACGCAAACACAAATATTGCATCGGCAAATGCTACACATTTATTTTTCTTGCATAGCAAAATAACTGTGATGCAAAATTTGGAAACTGCTATAGTATGCTAGATACAAACATGTGTTTTGCATAGCACAAACAGCTATAGATGCAAAAAAATTGACTGAATTCGAACCCTGTATATATAGCAAATTTAATGAAAAAAGAGACAATTATTACTAAGTAAACTAATTTCCAATCTCATGCTTCCAAATTACTGTGAATTTGCCCAATTTTCCATCTTACATAAAGTATCTCCACTTTTTTCAGATATTTAGAGACAAAACAAAATGTTTTTCATGTCCATCTCTAACTCTAAACTAGTTTCTTGACCCAAAGTTGTTTAAAGGCCCTACACAGTGTACATTACCCGACATTACTGTACATACTGTATACCCACAGAGTCTTAGCCAGAAATCAGAAACCACCCGTCCAAGCAGATACCAAAATTTGACCCTCAAATATAAAACAACTCGTCTATACCCATGGAAGGGTCACTGGGGTCAAATATGTCACTCTGAATTAGTCTCAAGTTCATATAACCTTAAAATCATCTGTTTTAGAGCTATCACATCTGTAAAATCTATTAAATCCACCCGTCTAAAATTAGATTAACCCGTCTTAATGACGGGTGGACTTATGGCTGGCTAAGACCTTGTGTACCCATAATCAATTAACTATATAGAGGGCTGTATTTTTGCATTGACAACTTGTCCTGAACTTACCAGGCTTTGCGTTAAAAACTTCATGGATGAAAACTGGTTTCAATACGATACCGGTACTTGCACGATTTTAATGCAAAGTCTGGTAATAAGTTGTCAATGCAAAAATGCAGCCAAGCACTCAAGTTTAATAGCCCAATTGATACGGGTTCGAAACATGGTGATGGTTAGTACGGTATATGCATGCTCTTGTGGAAAATGCACGAAACGCTAGCGTAAATTCCCATCAAAATCACTCGTTCGTGCTACGTGAAAATTTTAGAGCTTGAATGACTGGTTTTGCATGCAGCTCTTTTATGTCAAAAATTGTGATAAAAGCATGGATTTTGGAACAAAATAAAGCTTGTTCGACGAAATAAAAGGTATGTTTGTATCTAGTAAGAACATGCCTAACCTTGATGCGAAAGTTTAGTTTGATAAATTCGTGGTGGTCTAAAAGAAAAGATCGCCCCTTTTGCATACCGTTGCATCAGCGTACTTTTCGTGGAACAACACGATCATTTGAATCAGACTTTGAAGTCTTTGAGCATTTGAAGTCTAACTTTAAATCTAGACGGGGATAGTTCAATTCTCAAATGTGCTTGCACCGCCGGGTTGCACCGTAACCCCAGGGGGTCACTCCCATTGTGGCCTGTACACCATTGTTCGATTTACCACCTGCACGCCTGCACATATAGAGGTGACTTTGATTCTGTGCACGTAACTTTTCAAATGTACCTGCACAAGTACATGTAAAATTTTAGTCGTATTAAAATTACACAGTTGGAATCGGAAACACACAATGTGCCTTTTTCAAGTTAACTTTTTTAGATAAATCGAACACTGCTGTACAGTGTACATATGTACACCATCCGCGATAAATCAACTTTTGAAAAGCACCCTAAACAAAGATTTAACCCCGGCTAAAACGATACCCTAAACAGGTACGGTACGGTAACACGCGCCTGTTTTCACACACTAAACAGGGTCAGGTAGGGATTTTATTCCTTGCATCAAATTTCATACCCTAAATTTCATTTCCGCGTATTAGCAATTGCAATTTTGCTACCCTATTTTCCAATTTTTCATGTTTTTGAGTTACCCTAGACACGATACGCGCGTATCGTCACTATCGTGCCTACCCACAAAAAACTACCCCTTTTAATTTTACGCGTTTTTATTACCGTATCACGGGTGGTGTACAGGCCACAATGGGAGTGACCACCTGGGACCGTAACCCTATGCTATGCCTAAAATATACGTCGAACAACTGAATACATGCACAACGTGTGGACCAATATATTTTTGTAAACATTTTAGGCCTATAACAAAATGTATATTTTCGTACAATTGTACAACTATCGTTTCTACCCTATGACCTATAAAAGTTACCTGTTATCAAAGTGTGGATCGCAAGTATCTTTGATGCTGAAAACTAACGATATTCACGCAGGGACAGGCCGAAAACCTTACCTCGATCGTAAAATCCAGCCCATGCATGTCATAAATAATTCATTATTCCATTAATATTGTGTAAATGTCACTGATTGTGTCCATGTATTGTTATTGCACCTGCGATAGCAGAAGTCATGCTGAATTTATATTCGATCGCTGGATCACCACATGAATTCGCCTCTTTAAAAAAAGAAAACCTCTACAACCAGGTTGTTAAGCATCGAGCACGCTGACTGGCTTAGCAATTATCAAAGTAGTTTTGTAAACCAATCAGGTTAGACGTACTTTACTGGCGGGTCACATAAAATTCATACCGTAAAAGGCTGTCGCGTTCATTGATTGGCTTACGATTTGGAAGATTTTTGCAACCAATCACAAAACGGGTTATATATAAATAAGGCGGCCGTCGGACATTTTGTACACATCCATGATGACGTCATGCCCAGCGCCACGAGGTAGCCGGAGCCTTCGCTTTTCTGCGAAAGCGAGCGAGTGGTATAAAGTCAGTTTCACACCTGTGATTTATGGAGCATATCATAAAATCTCTGAGCACATCCACAGCGCATTTGACAGATAAAAATGACATTTGCAATTCTGAGCAACGGGATTCCATGAAATTGAAGATTATGTAAGTTATTCTACAGGATTGGTAATAATTAACAGCTGGTCTGCTGTATTTGAAGTGCATATTGAAGTTTGTGTTATGTTATGTGCAATAGATATTACACTCAGGACACATGACAGGAAGCATAAATTGGCACACTTTCCTGCAATTTGTAGGTAACCTAGGCAAACCTTAGTTAACACATTTACTAGTCAGCGAATTTGCCGAGACCGGGGCCCCAACACAATGCATATTTACATAGAAATTTGAATTTTTTTCGAGAATAGGTGGGTGAAGGAAACCTACATAAATATGTTTTCTATACTTCACTTGACCCAAATATATGATTTTTTATGGTGATAATCAATTCGCACATGGAATTTTATTGGGTTTTTGATATCAGTTCCATTAAAAAAAGCTGCTATCGCCATGAGACTAAGATCTAGAAACACCCCGAAATGCCGCTTTTAGGGAATTTTGCTAGCTGAATCTTTTTGATGAAAGTCAATCTTTGACAAGATGTAACTTTGCTACGGAAAGTGCTATGAAAAAAGGTTTTCAGGAATTTCAGTTTTGGCTTAGTTTACTCAAGGGCTTTAATTTGATATATAAAACGATGCAATTTGATGTCAAATTTGAATTCACCTAGTATACCTACAATTTGTCTGTCGCTTGCGAAAGTTATTTGGAGTTCAGGGCACGTCACACCGAGTGTGACGTGACCTCGCTGGGGCCGGGCCCAGGCTGGGCATGCCTAAAAGTAAAAACTAGGCCTGCTAGCTGCTGGCCTTAACTGTCATGACTGTAAGCGTGTGGTCTTGCGTTTTGCGTAGTACGTTCAAGTTACGCAAATATCTGTGCGTACCCATGTTGGCTCTCATGACCGAGAATTAGATATTTTGCCTATAAGTGTATTAACTAAGGTTTGCATGTTTGTGCATGTGTGTACCCAAATATAGTGAGACTGTCGAATTCAACAGCATGCCATGAGCATGACTCAGTCTCTGTGGCTGAGGCTTGACAGGCTGAGCCTGTGCTCTGCATGTCTGGATAATTAATTACCTTTGCTAAGTTCTGATGGCTTTAGACCTGTCAAATCCTCAACTGTGCTAAACCCAGCATTCTTCAACTTCACCCGCACTGTTGGAGAAAAGGGGAAACTCCCAATATCTCGCTGCATGGTATAATTTTGTCAATAAACAAAAATATTTACACCAAAACAAACGTCAGATGCAGAGCAGCCGAAATCACTATAGAGGGCGCTCTCACTGAAGAGCTATTGCCGGGTTTCTGAAATCAGAAAACTCTTACTATAAGCAAAAATAGAATACTTTTCAAAAACTCATTATCTTTGCAAACTGCATAAAAATACACTTGAATAGTAATAAAACGCTGGGTTTAACAAAAGCTTATGCATTTTGATGATTTTACTAAAGTTATTCAAAATATTTTTCTTTCACAAAACTCTAGGAACACTGCACAGGTAAACAGCTGCAATCTCCTTGGTGATCATTTTACGAAGAAGACCTGAAAGTTGTAGTAAATTTGAGTCAATTTAGAGAAATTCAAGGTTTGTATGACAATAATGTCTTAAAATACAGATAGATGAATCGTATATCAAAATATTGCGTATGTGCTTGCATGATAAGTTATTTATTTTTCTGTTAAAATCAAGGATAAAGTTGGGCCTAAAATGTCGAAATTTGTGCCAGCTCTGCCAAATTCGGCAGTTTACAGTTTCTGTCGCTTTTGCCTTGCTCGCAGAAGTCTAGCCAAGAATTTGCTCACTGATAGCTTCACATTCTAGGCTAGAGACCATTGCATTCAAAATCTAGTCGGATTCACTGAAGCATGGCACCGTGTAAAGCAATGGAAGTTCAGAAGTAAACACAGCTAGGGCATGATTGATGATCACACAATTTTCAAGTACCGGTACTAGGTTTTTTCACATGGAAATTATTTTGTTTAAAAAGGTGATCATTTAACTTAAAAAATGAGGGGTCAACCATGTCTGTCTGTACCTGACAAATATCAACAAAGTTATGGGCAAATGTCTGTTTTTAAAATTTTTCATTTTTCTGCGGCCATCAGATGCCTTACAATGTCAATGACAATGTCAATTCATGACAATTCAATTCAAGAAACATTTATTTCACAACTTCAAAAAAACATAGTATAAATGACAAATGCCATAATTTTCAAACCAATTACATACAAAGCAAAGTAGTGAATCCGATCACTTACTCCGAATGACTTACTCGGTACAAAAGAGCCAGTAATGCATCATTTTTCACCACGATGATCCGTTTTACACAAAGGCGATTTTATTTTATGAAATCTAACTATCACTGCATGATGACTTCTGTATCAAAGGACCAGCACTTTTTAGGCTACATCTCCAAGTTTCTGGTGTCCAAATTTCAAAATTTTGTATTTTCCTATGGGGGGATTACACAGTTAAGCCATTTCCTGTGGTCGCAACTTTTTGAGCTTTTTGAGTTGAACGTCGCCCTCTATAATAAGCAATGTGGACATACCTTACACAGCCGATCACGACACTCGACAGGCCGGCGATTGCATCAAAAATATTGCTAAAATTACAGTCACTTCAGCAAAATTTTAGACTGTCCAAAATAGGCAAATCTTGCCCAAAAGATACAGTTGACTCATCGAAATAAATTTCATCCAAATTTCAACATTTTATAACAGAATTAGTTTTTTCTTTCTTTATTGAGGGTAACAACTTCATTGACCAGCACTGCTTTCCATGTAAGTTCAAAAAAATTGCACAGCTGTCCGACTGAAAAATGATAGCAATGCAATCTAGCATCGAATGCGTAACAATCGTGTGCAAGTTCGAAGCTAGAGTTCTTGAGTAACTTTTGCCATGTTTGTAGCTTCCTTCCGTTTATAAAGTACAGACCACGTATGGATAATCACACTGCATTGGTGGCTCATGTGTGAGCAACACATGCTGAAATATCAGGTGCAATATATGCGTGTGCAAGTAAAAAGGTAGTCCGAGGTGCTCTGACGATAACACTCCGATCGCCAGGCAATCTACGTAGTAGGCCAGTGGGACAACGAAAACGCTACGTGAACGAGCTAGTAAAAAGGCTGCTGAAAGATGCTACTACACTAGTCTACATTACACTAGTACTACATTTTTGCTGTCATCATTCATGGTCATGGTTTTAGTAGAACTTTTTAGTCGAGCTCTACCGTAAGAATTTTCGTTCACCATCTTGTCCCCGGAACGGGAAGTTGTCGCATTAATGTGCGTGGTCATAAGTCGATACTGCTAACTTGTTTACTGATTGCTAAATTTTAAATGCATGATGGAGGTTACATGCCAAATTAAAAGTATATAAAGCTTAAAAAGCTTGCCGGGCTAGTTGAATTTATTCCATTTCAAATCGTTCTTGTTAATGATTTTATAATAAAGGGGCAGGGCAGGGCACCGACGGCAACTTCATCCGAAACGATCCGATATTCATAGCTATCACACAAGAAACAGTAATAAGTATAATCAAACAAGAAAGTATTCACTGATCATTCAATAAGGACTACCGGCCCACTGATAATGGAATGCAGCACCTCTTCAAGTTCTTGTTGAAGCTTTAAAATCAGATAGTTGTTCCACAGGGGTTTCAACTGAGTATTGGTCTGTAAACGGGGTCTTAGGCAGGATATGAAGGTTTGGGTGTGTAAATTAAAAACAGTGGGTGTGTAAATTTAAGATTTTTAGGCCATGTGGGCAAAACTGGATGTGTATTTACAAATTTGGGTGTATATATAACACTCCCTACATGGCTGGCTGCCTAAGCCCTTGTCTGTAAAGTTCTTTGACCACTTCTTGATTCTGCTTCTGATCAGGGGTAGCGCTAGAACAAAACACTCCAGAGTCCACAGGGATCCCCGAACTTGCAGAAAACTATTAGAGTCCACGTTCGGGTACTCCAATGTGGTAGCAAAACAGGGCTTTTAAGAGGCGAATGAAGGGTTTCCAGATTATGGGTAGGCCTACCGAACTACCGAAATAAGCATCACAGCTACAAAACAAACAGAGTTAAAAGTTGTGTCAAGTTGGGTCTTAATCATTGAGAGACGCATTTCATAGTAGTTTAAAAGGTCAGGGCAGGTATATGGGTAACAGGTGTTGGGTAATTAGAAATAGGCCTATCACAAGAACCGCCCGACCGAGAACCGCGAAATCTAGTTAACAATATTATTACATTTTGGTCTATTATAGAGCAACAATGGAAGCAAATAGTAGTGTTTCTTTCTGTTTTCTTCTTGATTTTTTTATTTGTTTTTCTTTCTTTTTAGGCCACGTGTTTTGAACTCGCCACCCTTAGCGTTACATCACAAATCAAGTTTCAAATTAGAATATCTCCACAACTATCAACCCTAAACTAGCAAAAGTATACATTTTTGGAAAGCTGAAGGCAAAAGCAATTTAAATATACACATTTCAACTCATTGTACAGGGTGGAATAAAAAAATCCAAATAAAAAATGGGTCACTTTTAATGCATTGCTTATTACTAACTTGCAGTTATAAACTGAAAGTAAACAACATTGATTTGGTTAGAGGTTAGGGGGAGCCTACTGACTTTGGAAAAAAAAAATCACAGCTGTTTGGTAATCTCTGAATACAGAGTGTCCCAAAATATGTTCAAATTTTTTTACAATTCAACATATTTTGAACTGAAACATTTTACCCCTAACCCATACAAAAAGAAGTAAGTCCATATTTAGATTCCTCATCAAATTTCCTCTCAGAAAATGTAAACTTTGACTATGATAGGATAAGTAATAAAAAATTTACAGCAACTTTTAGATTTTGAAGACATCCGCATTGCGTACTACAGTGTTTAATATGAAAACGGGTAGTTTTGTACATGTATAAAAGTTTGCATTTTATAGACTAAACCAATCATAAAGAGTTCAAAATGATTAAAAACAATTAGCAGAATTAATAATCTTTCAAAAGAGCTCTTTACCATGTCTGTAGCCCATATGGATGCAAAGATATGATCAGTTGATTCAACGCACACACACAAAATCTTTATTTCCCATAGACTTTGCACGCACCGCCACCGCCTCATCCGCCACCGCCTCATCCACCACCTCGGTCATTCTGAACTCAAACAACTCTAACTCCACTATCTTAGCTGATAAACAATTCTCCTTTGGAGGTCTGTTAGGGCACTCATTTAGCTACAAAATGACACCAAACACACTTCAATGCCTTTTGTTAAAGCAGAGATATAACAATTTGAACAAGTCTCGATTTGGAAAAGCGTAACAAAACCACCATTTTTGGGTGGCGAGTTCAAAACGTGTGGCCTTAAATTTACCTTTTTCTTTCTTTCTTTCTTTCTTTCTTTCTTTCTTTCTTTCTTTCTTTCTTTCTTTCTTTCTTTCTTTCTTTCTTTCTTTCTTTCTTTCTTTCTTTCTTTCTTTCTTTCTTTCTTGAAAAATAAAAATCTTTCTTTCTTTCTTTCTTTCTTTCTTTCTTACGATATTTATAGTCTTCGTAGGCCTAATCCCGTTATTCCATTCTGTATACTATAAACCATAACCCTGCGCGCAAGTTGGCTATGTGCACTTGTGCGTGTATTCTGTGCAAGTCAAGTGTTGCGCATCATGTATGCCGACATGCTAACGACGACGCGGTTTATGCTAGACATGTCCATGTGTAAAAACCATTAAATTTGTAATACTTGATTCAGAGTTTTTTTCTGATAACAAAAACAGTATACGTTCTGTGCATATTGAGAGTGTTGACAGTCCACTCTCTCAAAGCTGGCAATATTCATTTCATGACTTCACTGTAGTTTCTAGGTCAAATCTGTGTAGTTCGAAGGAACTCACCCGCCGCTTACAGTTGGTTTTTGTGGAATATCAATTTTAAACGAAGTCCTTGTTTATTTAGGAGTCTTTTTTTTCAAAAATTTGATCTAATTAATTTTATGGATTGAAATTTAACTTTGAATATTGTGAAAATGTAATTAATATTTTTCCTTATGTACATAAAATTCATTCAATTTGTAAAACATGCTTCTTTTTGACATAATTTACAGATAAGTGTTTTCTGCAATGGCGGATGAAGAAAAGGTACCAACACCCTCTGCGGAAGACCCACCACAAGATACGAACCCTGAGCCAGAAATGGAACAGAACGTACAAGATTCAGAAGAACCACAACCAAATGAGAATGCCAATAACGCAACAAGCCCAGCACCAGAAGAAGACAAGGAAGCCGATGGTGAAGCAGATCAACCTGCCACACCACCAGCTGGAAGCCCATCTCCACAGGAGGGTGTAGAGAATGAAGATGCATCAAAAAGTCCATCACCAGAGGATGGTGAGACAAATGAAGACCTTCCGTCTCCACCACAGGATGCTGAACAAGTAGACAGTGCAGAAGTGGAACAGCCTACAGGGAATGGAAGAACAACAAACACACCACAACCTGTAGAGGAAGAGAGGAAGTCTCCGATTGACACTGAGGAAGGCACTAGCGCTCCTCCTCCAACTGCAGATGCTACAAAGCCTCGTGAGCCAACACCGCGATAAGGAAGAGATGGCACAAGTCAGGGAAGAGTCACCGCCTGTGGCAGAAGAGAAAGCAGCTACTCCACAAGTAGCTCCTGCAAGTAGGAATTCAGTTGGGAGTCAGCCTGTACAAGCAGCTTCAAATGCTTTGGTATGTACATATAGGACATTGTTTTTGCATTGACAATGTGACAGATTTTGTTTAAATTTTTATCCATTAACAGGGATGTAAATCTTCAGGAAATTTTGCTGGGATCTTCCCTGTACAAAATATAAGGAAATATACATTTTCAGGAAATGTTAAAGCAGTTTCAGGAAATTATGTCAGTGCTTGTTTTCATCCCTGCAGTAAACTTGTTGGTTGTGTAATTATAATGTTATATTATGTAAAGATTAAAACCATCAGAGTACTAAAATATTACATTAGAGAGGCTCATGTGAAAATTAACCATGTGCTCTAAAGTCTCTGCACTTTTCAGGTAATTTGTTTATCCAGTTAACTTATAGTTGATCAGGAATGATTTAAAGGAGTATTTCGTGATCCTAGCATCCTCTTCTTATGACATTTTTCAGTACATATCCACAAAAAAAGCACATTCCCAAAATTTCAGTTGATTCCGATTTTGCGTTTGCGAAGTTATGCATGATTATGTGTATTACACTTAGAGAATAAGCGATAGAATTTTTATTTTGCCTATCCTCTCGTGTGATAGGCGACAGGCAGGTCCAATATTTTGAGTAGTGGATGCCGGCGCAGCCGGTATCCACTACGATAAAAATATTGGACCTGCCTGTCGCTCTATCATAGGTAGAGGATAGGCAAAATAAAAATTCTATCGCTTATTCTCATTCTTAGTTAGTTAAATATTATTTTAATAACTGTAAACAATTTTTAAAGCAAAAACTAAGTGACCGTCATAAAACTCCCTCATTATAAAATGAACGAAACTTGTTTACAACTTCACGTATTCCGCTGGCGTACTGCTAAGCGCGTTCGCAGTATTCCGCACTAGTCTCACGCATACAGCGCGATACATACGCACACCTCTACAAGCGTGTTTCGCATTTTCAAGACGCATGATGACGTGGGGTCGTCTACGGCCTGATAGACGGCACCCGAAATCATGCGATTGTCCAATCAGAAATGTGTCTACGAACTAGACCACTCCCACTGACTAAGAATGCTCCATAGACAATACGTTGTAATTTCGTTCTGGTGCACCAGAACGAAATTCAAATTTCGCGATATCTTTGCTAAACGAATTAATCTGCAAGAAATATTTTGTACATAAACATTATGTAGCCAGAGTATTCCAGCGATATAAAAATCTCAACTTTTTTGAGAAAAGTGGGGGATGAGGCTGTGGATCACTAAATGCCCTTTAATCAAGCTTCCAGCACAAACGTTTTTATAAATATCTTGCTATTCAGGCATCAACTTGACTGTATGACCCTCATCAGAAGTTAGCTTATTGGTATATCCACAATTTTGTTAGATTATTATTTTGTAAGACACTTAATTTCTGACAAGTATAGTTAGCTTAACACAGAAAACAGCTTAGCTTGTAATAATTTGTAAACTTGCACTAATTTCTGTCATATATTTATTTTTTGTTGTTGCAGAACTTGTCTTGGGCCTTTGGGGTAAATAAAAATGTACCCACCATCAACCTAACAGATCATCACAGGCAGATGGTTCTGTACACATGCGGCAATACAGCAGTACTCTATGACTATGCAAAGAACACACAAAGACTATTGCAAGGACATGTAAGTACAGTGGGGTAAACAGGAGGGACTGCTTCCCCCTTGTGATGTAACCCTTTCATTAAACATAGAAAAGGTTCTTTTTAAGATCCAAATAATCTTACACTCACTCGGAAATATTTCAATTCCTATCCAAAATTTTGATTACGCTATTGTAGTACATGTTTCTAAATGTTTGATGGCAATGTCACTCTTTGATTTTGATGTTGTTTCCAAACTTCCTGGTTGCCGTTATATTGATGAGTTGATCGTAGATCTTTTCTAATTTGTAAACACCCTCATGTTTGTTCATGGTGTTACACCCTGGTTTATTGATGAGTTGATCAAGTTACAACCAGAAAGTTTGGAAACAATATCAAGGCCAAACAGTGTTGCCGTTTTTAGAAACACCACAACAGAGTGATCAAGATTGGGAATTGAAATATTTACCAGATTAATACCAGAGTAATACCAGATTATTACTTGGATCTGAAAAAAATTAAACTTTTGTACTTGACTGAACTATAGTATAAACAATCTTGATGAATTTGTTTTAAGAGTAACCTTTTCATGTCTGCTAACTCACAATAATGATGGCAATAAAGTTCAAGGAGTATAACAAGTCTGAGAGTTTGTGCTACATACATGTATAAAGAGTTCAGTTCATAACATGATATGTATATCCAATGGCCAGACCTGCCTTTTGTAATTTGATACCATTATTTTCTGAAAAGGAAGTGCTAATTAGGAAGATGTTATCCAAAAATACAAATTAACACAATATATTTTTTTATCCATTACAGGCCAATGATATTTGCTGTACATGTGCCAGTCAGGACAAGCGTTGGGTTGTTACAGGTGATAAAGGCATTAATAGTATGGTCATCATTTGGGACAGCTATACAGGGTAAGTTTGGAATCCATGTTGGATACATCATTTAGGGCCCATACTGTAACTCGTTCAATGGGGGCTGAATCATTGTGGCTGCAGCTTGGCTGTTGAAAGCTGGGCATTGGTATAGGTATGACTCCTTAAAGCAAAGGAAACAGCACAGATATTGGCTTAGATTTGTCACTGAACTAAAGGCCCATTATACATATATTGCACAGCCTTCCCCATGAAGCTGTCCTAGTGTAGCCTTACTGCAGCGATAATGCTTAAGCTCCCATTGAATGTGGGATTCCTGTGCACTGATAATTAGGTATGGGCCCTACCTATACCAATGCCCAGCCTTCAACAGCCAAACGGGAGAGCGTGGCGCAATGGTTAGGGTACTTGCCTTTAGTGCGTGAGGTCCCGGGTTCGATTCCCGGCGGTGGCGATTTGCTGGGATATTGACTTGGAAAAAAAAGGCTGAAATTAATTGGCAACTTCTGTAGATTAAATTCAGACTTCCGCTCTCCCCATGGTTCATTTAGAATTGGGTAAATGAATCATGAAAGTACTCCGTCCTTCGGAGGGGCCGTTAAGCCGTCGGTCCTGTGTACAGAGAGCCATACCTGGACATGTATCTCGCAGCCAGTTTCGAAAAGAGTAGGGAGTTAACCCCTGACTGTTCCCAACCCGCCCGGTGTTCAATGGACCCCAATGGAAATAAGCTTCAATAGAGGCTTTCTTGGGTTATCCAGGGTTGTCAAAACCCGAACAAATCAAATCAAATCAAAACCCTAAATCTTTAGCTATTAGGGAATGATCATCCAATCTGCACGTCAACAAAGATGATGTGAAGTACAAGACACATAAGATCCTGAGCTTTGGTTTGGATGTTGTCAGTAATTACAATAGACCAACGCCCTCCAGGGTTTGGATGTCGTGTCTTAACGGTTGACACAACATCTAACTCCGTCCTGTGTTTCACTTGTTGATTATTATTGCATTATGTATTCCGTTATTATGTATAATTGGCCCATGTGGCTGTTGTGTAGGGTATCCCCGGTATACCAATTTAGGCATTCAATATTAACAATTCAAGTATTATTGTTCTATGCTATTATAATGTGCTGGTCTATCAGAAAATTTGTACAATGTGTATTGTGTACAGGTGCCACTCAATAGCAACACTGATTCAACTAATGATTGTAAATGGTTCCAATTAATGTGATTATGCATGATTTTACAGGGCTCTCGCCCCCTGAGTACGTATTTTGATTATTTGATGTAAATTGCTTGTAATTTCAAAGAATTAAGTTCAGGCTGACTGCATCGGCTCATCCTGTCATCATTTAGATGTTTCTTAAATATAAAAGTTCATCCAAATAACTGCTAGGCATCTAGCATTTCAGGGCCCCTTTTCACAAAGCTTTATGATCAATTTACCGTATGTAAGCCCCTATTATATCAATCATAAGATCAATCATAAGTCTTTGAGAAATGGGACCTTGTTGAGCCATGACACTATAGACTTTTTTAATTAGCTCAGAGTGCATGCAATTGGTGTGATTTTTTTCAGAACCCCAGTTCAGACCATCTTTGATGCCTATCCTGACATTGGTGTAGCATGTATGGCTATGACACCTGATGCCAAGTATCTGGTCACAATAAGTACCTCACCTGCTCAGGTAAGTTCCAATTGGCTATTCCAATTGAAATACATACACCCCCTATGGAAAACATGACCTTAATGTTCCACACAGGGAGTGTGAATTTCAAATGGGGATAACTGAATCTTCTACACAGGGAGTGTGAATTTCAAATGCAGGTTACCTTAAGGGCTGGGGTATGAACGTTTGGACAGTATTTATTTTGGGACATCAGAGCACATCGGACATATCAATTGCATTCTGAATACGAAGAATGTCATTCTGATATCAAATAATTTTGATTTTTGAAATTAGCAATTTAATACACATTTTATGGCAAATCATTAAAATTGATATTTTTGATATTTAACAGTACTTGAAGTAAACTTTATAAATCTGATGATTTATACTTAAAGTGTATGTAGGGGGATGAAAATTGACGATCAATTGAAAATTTTGACCTTTTCGTATTGAAGATATGGATTTTTTTTCCCAAAACACCAAAAAAATTAGGTCTTTTTGGGAAAAAAATCCATATCTTCAATATGAAAGGTCAAAATTTTCAATTGACCGTCGGCTTTTCCTCCCTGCTACATACACTTTAAGAATATATCATTAAATTTATATAATTTACTTCGAGGACTGTTATATATCAAAAATTTGAAAATTTGTATTATATTGTGATTTTCAAAAAATGAAAATTATTTGATATCAGAAAGACATGCTTCGTATTCAGAATGCAATTCGACAGGTCCGAGGTGCTCTCATGTCCCACAAAAAAATACTGTCGAAACGCAATAAACGCTCATTTTAGATCCCTTAATGAGTGACTCCATTTAAAATCTACACCCACAGTGTGGAAGATTATGTATTTCATAGGGGGGTGTGTGAATTTCAACTGGAATCGCCCAGTAGTTTGCATATCGCTATGTATGGATAAGGGTGAAATTACATGGTGTGAATCATTCAATTAGGTTGCAGTCACATTCATGTACAAAACAAATTTTTTATTTCATACAAACAGGAGCAAATACTGTGCACTGATTGAGATAAAAGGTATTAAAACATTAGTAAAGATTGTGCAAACCAACAACTGAAAGTTATAGCCAAACAATTTGTCTGCTCAGTGCAAGAAGTAGGTAAGTGAAATAGCTGCCATGTGTTAGATGACTACAATATACAGGGTGCAGCTATTTGCACTTCCCACTTCTGGCACCAAGCAGTCGAATTTTGAGACTTAAGATTAAGGGGGTACTACACCCTCGATAAATTTGTGTCTATTTTTGCATTTTTCTCAAAAACTAATAACACAGTGGTAACAAAAGTTTTATATGTTATAGGGGCAAGGAATCCAATTACTACACTGGAATTTCAGTGACCCAAGACAGGCAGTTCTTTATTTATGATAAGAAATTAGGTACCGCTAGGGTGTACCTCATTTCCGATCATATATACTGAACCGCTTGTCTTGAGTCACTGAAATTTCAGTGTAGTAATTGGGATCCTGCCCCAATAATCTACATAACTTTTGTTACCAGTGTGTTATTATTTTTTGAGAAAAATGCAAAAATAGTCAAAAATTTACCACAGGGTTGTAGTACCCCCTTAAGTTCCCTAAGTGTTCCTTTGGTTCTATTGATAATGACTGATAATAATTTGCTGTTGTGGTGACTTGATGTACATCATAAATACTAGGCTGGTTAGAGGAACTGCCACAAGAGGGATGTGATGTGGTACGTACTGATACTCTCCAGATGAATCTAGAAGGTAGATTATTCATCAAATGTTCCCCCAGTTTCAACTTCAATCAAAATTGTTCATTTACTGTATGTCTTCAATATCCACTAATTCACTTTTTTGATCCCAAAGAATGTTTTAATTTATGTAAGGATTGGCTTTTTAAAGCATGACAGTAATACCAAAGCAGATGCTTATTGAACTAATAATTAGGGGAGATTGGGGTTAGTTGAAACATTTTTCACAAAATCGTCTTTTTAACGAAAACCGATTACTTTCAAGAAACACTAACCATATCAGTATAAACATATACATACATGCTACAAATACAGCCTTAAATTTTATTGGACCTGCTTATGATTATTCATATAATCCAATTTGAAAATTTGAAAAAAAGTGTTTCAACTAACCCCACCCCTGGGGTAAGTTGAAACATAGGGTAAGTTAGTTGAAACATGGCTTGTAAAAATTTCAAAATAATTATTATTGTGTTGTTAGGGTTATACTTCCCTTGAAGGCACCCTTTTATACAATCAGTGTGAAAAAAATGAATAAATAAATATGTGGGAGCGCGGGTCAATACTTTGGACACAAGGTGACGAGTGTCACCATGGACAAAAATATGAGAAGCCTAAAATATTATAAAATGTACTTTCTGTGTGCACTTTTTGCTTGTATTATTGCTTTTTAACCATATTAAAGCAATATTGAAGAAATGGTAAACATGTTACAAATTTTAAAAAGTCAAATTTTTAACCATATTTTTCTATGCGATTTTCACGTTTCAACTAACCCCACCTCAAAAGTTTCAACTAACCCCGATGCCTATTTTTACATTTCAAAGTTCATTACACAAAATAAGAAATACAATAAAACTTTTATTTAACATTATTCTGGGACTTACTACTAGTGCTTATGATACTCAAAAAATAATCCCCTGAATCCTCAAACAACATGGAGATAATGCATCTTTTCTGAGGGGTATAAAAATTAGTCAGCAAGTCAAAAAACAGATATTCCTTTCCCAAGCCAACACTGGTGGGGCATCAGTGCTGTTGCTAATTTGGTGGATGACCCTTACTAATACCTATTACTAGGTGCCAGTATTTTACCAAATTAATTTTTTGTGTCAGAAAAAAATACAATGTTTCAACTTACCCAGTGTTCCAACTAACCCCAATCTCCCCTACACTTATGACTTTTAACTGAATGCTGTTTCCACAGACTGTATCACTATGGGACTGGACTACAGATGGAGAAACTCCTATTTGCAGCTGTGAGTTAAGTGAGAGCTACGGTATGCAATCCTATGTATATTTCAACCCTGAAGACACCACACAACTTGTGTCAAATAGCGACAACCAAGTCATCTTCTATTCATGGGTATGTCTATATTTCAGCAAATCGTTCTGCACAGGGCAGAACCTTAACTTTTTTTAGCACTAGCCACCCAGGTTTGTAACTCAGAAATTTTACAAATAATGTCCATTCAGACTTACTGCAATCAGGCACTACATTTCTGATTTGTCCAATGCCCTTGACTTTACATGTAAACATTAATTACAATACAGTGTTTAAGTGACTTATTTACCTTTTTGTACTAACTCGCCTCTAACTGATTTGCAAAATCGGCTTACTGCTATTGATTTTAGTTGGTTTTAGTCTCTCAGCCCCGGTAATTTAATAATTTTTCACATCCTATATCCACTTCAGTCATGGTTACCACGCAAGTTATGCTAGGGATGCAAGGAATTCACTAATAGCACACATGCTTACTATCAAAAGTTTCAAAACTGTCTCTTATTTGGCCTGGGGATCAGGTACCTATTTATATAGGGATCCTGTAGCCAAGCCCTTTGAAGTGACATAAAAGCAACAGAGCAAATCATTGAGAGGGTACAAGCCATACCACGGAATGTAGGCACGTTACCTATGGGGGTCGACGCTATGTCAGGTTTGCGTGAGAGAACTCGAAAATAGCGCAAGTAGCGCGAACATGCGCAAAAGAAACTTTGCACGTATGAGCGATGACGTCAGGTCTGAATGCTGTACCGGCGTCACCTGAATTTGAGTACGCCTTACAGGCATGGAACATTCCAATTTATGTGTTTATTAATCTATGGTACAAGCTAATATGCATGGCATACAGACTCCTCCATTGTATTTGTTCACATTGTATCACAAATTACACAACACAAAGTTTTTTTCCAGTCAGTTTACTTTCACAAATCCAACTCATTTTATGTAACTTCAAATTTTCTTGTGTTGACATTTCAGAAAGGAGGGGAGTTAGTATTCTTTGCTCCACCACTGACAGACCAGGAGTTCAACCGTGTAGTTGGCAACTACAGTCAGTCCATATTCTGTAGTAATAGTAGTAGAGCTTTGACTGCAACATCAGTAGGAAATGTAGTAGTATGGGACAACAATAGACCAAATTCAGGAGGTAAGTTGTGACGCATGCAAACATTTTATGATTCTACTGTCATCCGTACATGCATACATGTATTATGTATACTTTCGAAAAAGTTCTGACTATGCCACTGTTCTTCAATACACGTACATGAGGAACACCAGAAAGTCCCTCCCTTGCATTGGATGTCACCAATATAAGGATGCACTGCACTAAAATGAATGATTAAATATTTTTACACATAATTATGAAAACTGTAAAAATAACCACCCATGTTAAATGATTTACAAAACACCCAGTGCGCTTAATGGAACAAATGCAGTACTAGTACTTGGTAATACTTGAGACAAATTTTTGGTATATTTGTCTCAGATAAATACACCATCACATCTGCAAGTAACAAACTTTTTCTCTCTCTTGTAAAGTTCCCAGCTTGGAGCCATCTCCCAACAAGAAATGTTTCAAACTTGTGCGGTTACAAGAAAAAGGGATTACAGTTCTTACTACAACAGACAGGTAAGGATATAATCAAGTTATTGAATTGTTTTAAGAAAGAAGTAATGCTTGTTTTGGGAATTCTTACGGATGAGTTATATTATATTTTGATTGATCATAGACATAAAATGATGCACATTTACAGTTTGTGGCAGAGAGGAACGGCAGTTGTGTACGTTTTGAGAGCGTGCACAGTGTAAACACAGAAGCGGGGTTCTGATTGGCTGATTCAATTGTCTTGTAATCATAACAACAGACCAATAATCTGATTAGCTGATTACTTGGGTGGCGCAGATTGGTGCGCTTGAAGGAAACACAAGGCTCCGCGTATGTTGTGCATTAATTTAATTTACAGGGCGCTCGCGTCAATCTGAGCAAGGGACTGCCATTCTTCTTTGAAACCAAGTGTAAGATCAAATGTACATACTTATTTCATGTGAATATCGTAGCTTCCACAATCTCTGTAAATGAAGCATTTGGACACGCAGTGCATTATGCCTGCAGGCTTGTGTGACACCATTATTTCAAATGATTTTATTATTTGAATTTCAATTTGAGTGACTCTTGAATATGACGGCGTTGAACTTAGTAGCCTATCTAATTGCCGGACCACAAGTCATGAAAGAATTGATGATTAGGACTTTTCAGAAAGAAGTTAAATATTTTATTCTGTATTGAATTCATATTATGTTATTGTATAAATTGTATATATGTTGAACACATAAAGCCAATGGGTAACAACGCAGCTGCATCTTCAGTGAAGGAATTCTTAAAGTAGTATAATAGTAGAGAGAAAACTTCATAATAATGATGCAGAGCAATGACATAATTGTCAATAAGCATGCATTTGCAATTCTCTAAAACAAGTAACCTGTTTTTTACCACAAACTCAAAGTTGTTTGTTTTTGTTTTTGTGTCTCATTTTGTGTGCATTACAGATATGTTGTAACAGGTGATGTGAGTGGCCATGTAAAGTTCTATGATCAGCAGTTACGTATGTCAAACTGGTACAATGAGTTTGGTGTAGGACCTATCAACTCCATCTCATTTGCATATGCCGCACAGTTTACTCCATTGTAAGTATAGTTTCTGATTGATACAAAAGCAAGAGTTACACTTCTTGCCTGCTAAGAAGAATTACAGCACTTGTTTACATTAGTAGCGTGTACACAATGAAAACATGGATATGGGGTCCATATTGGCTAGTAAACCACCATTAGTCCACATTTACTCGCACCTTTGATGCAACTTGAGTTTGTTTGCACTTGCACTTCTTTTTGTAATTGTCCAAATTGCAGGCAAACTTAATTTAACCTGCATTTTTCTCACTTCCCTTTTTGGATTTGGTGGGGCAGTCTTTAGAGGTGCATAGCACCTGTTTGCTCCAGCCATTCACTGGACCTTTTTTTTTAATTGTTCCTTTTATGATATTGTGTAATTTTTGATGTATCTTGTTGTGCAATATAATATTTTGTAATTCTGTGCCAGAGATAATGTGTAATAAATAAATAAAATAAATAAAAGAATACTGTACCGGTAATTTTCCTATACGATCCAATGCAAAGTTTCCCCCAGGTCTGTAGAAGATGAATGTTTGAAGGAGCAAAAACTTAGATATCTGGCTGACTGAATTATTAACATTGTCTCTTAAATATTTCAATCATTTTTAGACCCAGAGAAGACAGTGATTATCCTCCAGATGCTACAATCAATGCCAGTCAGTTTGTCACCAGAAATTATACATTAAGTACAACAACAGCTCAGGTAGCACTTATTGTGGCAGATGGCTCCAGAGTAAAGGTCAGTGCTATTATAGGGGTAGATTGATCCAGGAATGTGTCCAAACTTTTTTTACACCCCCTCCAATGATTGTAATGTTCTTATCATTAGCATGTAAGTGGGTGTTAAGGTACAAGTCTAGGGGATGGACTGATTTGGATATGGTGAAAAGACTGAATAGAAAGAGTAGCAGATAAGTTATGATATATTGTTATGGAAATGAAATTTGAGATAATGCTTCCATGTTGAATTAAATTTCATGGACTAATATTGAACTTTTCACAATTGAATAAAGCATTCAGATTTTGCAAGTGAAATGATTTTATTTTATGTTCTTTATTTTTTCATGCATGATTTTATTGATGTCTTGAAAACCAGATCACAAAGTCCCTGCCCTTTTTGATATGACTTGGCAGATTTTCATGTTATATCTGAAAGGCCAATTGTGAAGTTTTGTATGAGACATTAATTCCTTGTCCCACCTACATTGTAAAAGTCTGAAAGACAATAAGATTAATGAGCCTTTATTGATTTTCATTTGATTGTTATCTGCTTTCAGATGATCCATGCAGAGCATGATGCAGCTATCCATTCAATGGCTGCCCACCCTACTGAGTAAGTAATTCCTACATAATACCACATCCATGTTTATATTAATTTTTTTTTTTTTTCAACTTCACAAATTCTTATATGATTTTGAACACTGACAGTGTTTTTAGAGTATGCCATGTTTCACTAATTCTTATGCAAATTAGTGACCAACACCTGTTTGAACTATTGACTTTAAATTATGCAATCTTTTGTTATCAAGTGAAGATGATAAAACTGATATTTTAATATTGAGTACTTGTTTGCTGAATTGATTTTCAGCATGGGTTTGTTCAAAGGAAAATTTATTCTTATCGATATATCAAATTTAATACTTGTTTATTTTTAGACCGTTTATTGCTATTGGTAGCTACTCGGGACTTTTGAAGATATGGAATTACAAAACAAAGTAAGTTCAAGCATGGAAATTGTCAGAGGTTAATAACTGAATATGAATTTGTTGCAGTGCAAATGACAAAAATCAATACATGCCCCTTTTAGAACAATGCCCCATCGTGATGGGAAAAAATTTACAGGCTGGTGCATTTATTTTTGTCATTTGCATATCAACAAAATAATATTCATTAACCTTGTTCATTAACATCCTATAATCATCGTTATAAATATATTTTGTTATTAAGGTGGTACTAAATGCACCTCCTGTTAAATATTCTGAATAATTTTGCATTTTTCTCAACAAATAACTACACACTGGTAACAAAAGTTAATGTATACTATATGGGCAAGAAAGCCAATTACTTCACTGAAATTCCAGTGAATTAAGACAAGTGGTTCATTATATAGGCTATATGTTAAGAAATGAGGTACATTCTAGCTGTACCTCTTTTCTTATCATAAATAATGCACCGCTTGTCTTGAGTCACTGAAATTCCAGTGTAGTAACTGGATTTCTGGCCCCTATATAATATACATAACTTTTGTTACCAGTGTGTTATTATTTTTTGAGAAAAATGCAAAAATAGTCACAAATTTATCAAGGGGTGTAGTATCGCCTTAAGGTATAAGAAAATTACCAAAATTAAAAGTAAAGTAAAACTTTGTCATTGTCTGTCCAGAATTGCTCACCTGTAATTAGATTGACCAAGCCAGCTCTTTGTAGATGGGAGCGCTTCATGCAGTAATGCGCCAACATGAATTAGAGCATAAAACACACTTATCTAAGATCTGCCTTTATTCCCTCATGATTATCATAATACTATTTACAGAGTGTTCGTCTGTCCGCATGCTATCGTGTGCGCGCAGAGGGCTATCGCGCAGAGTGACCGTCTGTCCATGAGCTATCGAGTATTAACGGGTGTGTGCTACGGAGTATTTCAATACGGAACATGTACATAGGCTTATTTCATTATTTTAGTAACGGCCTACATCCAGATACTAATTTTCGGGGTCCTCCAATGTAGTAGCAGGACAATCAGGGCTTGGAAGAAGTGAACGATGGGTTTCCAAATTATGGGTACCAAAGTACATTGTAGGTTAAGCCTCATAGCTACAAAACAAGAGTTGTGTCAAGTTGGGTCTTGACCATTAAGAGATGAAGGCCTATATCATAGTAGTTTAAAAGGTCAGGACAGGTATATGGGTAATGGGTGTTGGGTAATTAGAGATATGCCTATTATGAGGCATATTCTCAGAGCTTTATTTTGCTGAAAACCCCATCATAATAATAATTGGACTTAAGGTTCCAGAGTTATGGCCATTTTAGTGTTGCTCAGAACAATAAAATACAAAGGAAGTTGAATACTATTATTGGTTATATCCCAAAATCAATATTACCGACATCTAACTCATTTTGCTTGATCGCATCACATATGCACAAAAGCACCTTTCACTGTTGTATTAAATGTTGTACTGGTGGATTCATTTCAGGACTTTGGTAGCTTCCAGAACGTTTCCAAGAGGTCATCTCGTCAGGTGCTTGGCCTTTGACCCCAAAGGGATGTATTTAGGTAAGTTTTACTATATACTCGGGGAGCTAGAGGCACCTCCTGTGCATCCCCCCCAAGACTAAACCAAACCAACTTTTTTAGGTTCCTGAGATGACCCCAAAACATAATCAGAATGTTCCCAAAAATATAAACTGGCCCCAAGTGGGTTTTTCCAAGATGGCGTCCAAAATGGCCCCCAAATGCAGGTAATCACTATAAATGACCATATATGAATACTTTTTCTGAATCAAACTAACTTTTCTAGCTTAATTAAAGAGCCCAACATAAACTCAAGTTGATATAACGGATAAAACGTCTCAAAAGTCAGTGTATTTTCAAAATGGCGCCCAAAATGGCCGCCAAATGCAGGTAATCACTATAAATGACCATATATAAATACTATTTCTGAATCAAACTAACCTTTTTAGCTTAATTAAAGAGCCCAGCATAAACTCAAGTTGATATAAAGAAAAGGAATTCCCAACAGTCAGTATATTTTCAAAATGGCGCCCAAAATGGCTCCAAATACTGAAAAAAAAGACTATAAATTATCATATAACAGGATTTTTCTGCACCAAACTATAACTTTTTGGCTTGATTTAGGGCCTAATATACTTCTAAGATAAGATAAAGGGAAAAAGCATCCCAGCCATCAGTATCCTTCTGTGATATAGCACCTAAAGTGGCCGCCGAAAGTGGCACCAATACTAAAAGTGACTAAAAATTCTCAAATATTAATGCTTAGTCAGTCAAATATAAAGTCAAACTTGAGACATCTTTGTCCCTGAATAAGAAAAAAACAATTCAAATATTACATCACTGATGATATAAATAAATAAATGGGAGTTTCCTATAGCGGGTGTATACTTTTCTCGTTATTGCACAGGTTAGCATCAGGAATGACATATGTAAATAAATAGACATTTTCTAAAGCGAGTGTCCACCGCTTTCTACTCACAAACATTTAAACCTGTGAAAAATGAATATATAGCAAGTATTCTTTTCTCAATATTGAAGAGGTTAACATAATTAATGACATAAAGTGCCCACTATGGTTTCCGAGAGTGTGTGGTTCCCAGTAGTTTCTCTCCCTATATGGATAATACAGGCACAAGTATCCCAGATCTGACCACACTCTTAAAACCATGCCTCCCCGAGCCGGCACCAAGCAGGGGCGCCAGCACGAAGGAGGAGACCAGCGCGCCCGGCCGGGCCACCGCCCCTGCCATCCTAGTCACAACAGGATTCCAAGACAAATCCCTGCAGAGGGCGAGGCCAAGGCGTCCAACACCATCCGCCTCCGGGAGCCCTACACCAAGGAATTGGAGGCCAGGATGACTACCAGCAGAATCTCCGCGGCCGGAAACCGCGATGGATTGGCATCCAGCTGCCCCGGCCTAAAAGCATGTCCCATGCAGAGGCCCACACCTCGATCTTCAGTAGGTCCCTGCCGAGAGATGCAGCAGCAGCTTGTCTGTCCTCTCTAGACTCGATAAAGGTCATCAGGGTAATACCGTCGGCATACAAGATGGAACCATTTGTCAGCCTCCGAGAGACGACACCAATGAACATTACAAACAGGAGAGAACCAAGGACGGACCCCGCGGGACACCAGTACCGACTGGATGACCTGCCATTCAGCACTACCTTCACGGAGTGGCCCGAGAGGCAGTCAGCCAACCATACCAACAGCCCTCCAGAGAAGCCAAGAGCAGAGAGCCTCCCCAGGAGTCCAGGGTGCCAAACTCGGTCGAATGCTTTGCCGACGCCCAGGCAGACAACGCAAGCCTCTCCCCTGCTGCCCAAAGGCGCTGGTGAGGCATGAGGGAAACATAAGCGAGGGCATCTGATGTCGAGTGGACAGCTCTGAAACCAAACTGCCGTCTAGACATCAGCCTCCGATCGCCGAAATGTCTCCACACAGCCCCGTTGACCAACTTCTCCATGATCCCGGAGAGAACAGGGAGGAGAGAGACGGGCCGGCAGCCCGGAGTGCCCGTCCCTTCTTGAAACATGGGACCACACGGCAACCCCCCCACCGGGCCGGCATGCGTTCTCGCCGAAACAGCTGGAAGAGCCGCGCGAGAGGAGTGGCCAGCCTAGGTACCGCAGCTCTCAGAACCAGCGTGGGAATCCCATCAGGCCCACCTCGCTGACATCCAACCCTGTCAGCTGTCCCCTTACCCTCCCAGGCCAGAAAGCCACACTGGAGCACCGGCGGCCGCCCCCGGCGGCAGGCGAGGGAACTGCTTGCCACCCTCAGCCTCAGCAATGGCTAATCCGTCACCAGCTTTACACGTTCGTGAGTAGAAAGCGTGGACACCTGCTATAGAAAATGTCATTATCTATGTTAACCTCTTCAACAGTGAGAAAAGAATACTATATATTCATTTTTCACAGGTTTAAATGTTTGTGAGTAGAAAGCGGTGGACACTCGCTTTAGAAAATGTCCATTTATTTACTGATGTCATTGCTGATGCTAACCTGTGCATTAGTGAGAAAAGTATACATCCGCTATAGGAAACTCCCATTTATTTATTTATTTATATCATTAGTGATGTAATAGGGAGGAAACAATATTTGTTATATATTTGAATTGGGTTTTTTTCATTCAGGGTCAAAGATGTCTCAAGTTTGACTTTATATTGACTGAATAAGCATTAATATTTGAGAATTTTTATTCATTTTTAGTATTGGTGCCAATTTTGGCGGCCACGTTAGGTGCTATCACAGAAGGACACTGATGGCTGGGATGCTTTTTCCCTTTATATTATCTTAGAAGTATATTAGACCCTAAATCAAGCCAAAAAGTTATTGTTTGGTTCAGAAAAAATCCCGTTATATGATAACTTACAGTCTTTTTTCAGTATTTGGCGGCCATTTTGGCGCCATTTTGAAAATATACTGACTGTTGGGAATTATGTTTCTTTATCTCAACTTGAGTTTATGATGGGCTCTTTAATTAAGCTAAAAAGGTTAGTTTGATTAAGAAATAGTACTCATATATGGTCATTTATAGTGATTACCTGCATTCGGCAGCCATTTTGGGCGCCATTTTGAAAATACACTGACTTTTGGAACGTTTTATCCTTTATATCAACTTGAGTTTATGTTGGGCTCTTTAATTAAGCTAGAAAAGTTAGTTTGATTCAGAAAAAGTATTCACATATGGTAATTTATAGTGATTACCTGCATTTGGGGGCCATTTTGGACGCCATCTTGGAAAAATCCACTTGGGGCCAGTTTATATTTTTGGGAACATCATGATTATGTTTTGGGGTCATCTCAGGAACCTAAAAAAGTTGGTTTGGTTTAGTCCTGGGGGGATGCACAGGAGGTGCCTCTAGCTCCCGGAGTAATACCCGAGTATATTTAAAAGATGATAGGAATTTTTGATTTTAGTATTAATGTGTCATTAATGATAAGGCTGTCCAATATTTTGAGAGTCTTCATGAACACTGAACAAAGCTTTGACCTGCTTTGGCGCGATAGGCCAATCAGATTGCTGATCTGCTGAATTGAATTCAATTGAATTGGACAATTGTGAGGGCTATTCCAGTTGAAATCCAATACACCTCCTGTGGAAGACCTAGCCTTGATCTCCCACACAGGGGATGTAGATTTCAAACAGAGTCACCCATACAGGTAATCCCATTTGAAATTCACACTGTATGGAAGATTAAGATCATATATAGATTTCAAATGGAATAACCCTATGGTGTTGATATTTTGGATATTGAAACTTCATTTCTAACCAGATATAGTAATACTATTCATAACGTTTACAGCTATTGGGTTTACCAATGGATATGTGTATATCCTAGACAGTCTGACATTAGATAATGAAGTACCGGAACCATTTAGATACAGTCGTGATGCAGTGACTCAATCAAACTGCAATGCTGACCAGATATAATAATACTATTCCTATCATATACAGGTATTGGGTTTACCAATGGATATGTGTATATCCTAGACAGTCTGACATTAGATAATGAAGTACCGGAACCATTTAGATACAGTCGTGATGCAGTGACTCAATCAAACTGCAATGCTGACCAGATATAATAATACTATTCCTATCATATACAGGTATTGGGTTTACCAATGGATATGTGTATATCCTAGACAGTCTGACATTAGATAATGAAGTACCGGAACCATTTAGATATAGTCGTGATGCAGTGACTCAATCAAACTGCAATGCTGACCAGATATAATAATACTATTCCTATCATATACAGGTATTGGGTTTACCAATGGATATGTGTATATCCTAGACAGTCTGACATTAGATAATGAAGTACGGAACCATTTAGATATAGTCGTGATGCAGTGACTCAATCAAACTGCAATGCTGACCAGATATAATAATACTATTCCTATCATATACAGGTATTGGGTTTACCAATGGATATGTGTATATCCTAGACAGTCTGACATTAGATAATGAAGTCGGAACCATTTAGATACAGTCGTGATGCAGTGACTCAATCAAACTGCAATGCTGACCAGATATAATAATACTATTCCTATCATATACAGGTATTGGGTTTACCAATGGATATGTGTATATCCTAGACAGTCTGACATTAGATAATGAAGTACCGGAACCATTTAGATACAGTCGTGATGCAGTGACTCAATCAAACTGCAATGCTGACCAGATATAATAATACTATTCCTATCATATACAGGTATTGGGTTTACCAATGGATATGTGTATATCCTAGACAGTCTGACATTAGATAATGAAGTACCGGAACCATTTAGATACAGTCGTGATGCAGTGACTCAATCAAACTGCAATGCTGACCAGATATAATAATACTATTCCTATCATATACAGGTATTGGGTTTACCAATGGATATGTGTATATCCTAGACAGTCTGACATTAGATAATGAAGTACCGGAACCATTTAGATACAGTCGTGATGCAGTGACTCAATCAAACTGCAATGCTGACCAGATATAATAATACTATTCCTATCATATACAGGTATTGGGTTTACCAATGGATATGTGTATATCCTAGACAGTCTGACATTAGATAATGAAGTACCGGAACCATTTAGATATAGTCGTGATGCAGTGATGCATTGCACTTTCTCACTTGACTCACAATGGATGGCTACAGCTGTGAGTATTGTTTCAATTGTAATTCAGTGACTTACTAACTTACTACACATTCTTACATTCCCTGAAATGAATGACTTTCACATCGAGTATCAAACAAATTGTTTGAAGCAGCTAATGGTACTGTGACTATATGTGACATAATCAAGGGGAATGAGTCACATGTCGGCCCTGGTAGAAAATGAGTTTTACACATGTTAAAGAGGACATTTAGAGCTTTCAGAAACTGAAAACCCCATGTTGATACGGCCTTTCTTTGTGAAGTTACATCAATTTATCAATCGCTGAAAACAATATAAAACAAGAATTTTAACACTTTCTTTGCCAATATCTCAAAATCAATATTATCGACATCCGACTCATTTCCCTTGATCGTGTCACATATTCTTATTCAGATTAGATGGTGACAAGAAAGTATACCTTTTCTCTCTCAAGTTCGGATGCCTTCACTTTCGGCTGAGTGTCTTACAGAGTATGGAGAAGTTTTAATGTTTTTATTTTGTTGGTGATGGGATTTTCAGAGAAGGGTTAAAAGACATTGAATCTTCATTATGCTCATGAAAATTCCAGAAATGAATTTCAAAAGTTGTAGAATGTTTTTCAAAGAGAAAGTGAAATGAATGTTAAAGAGAGAGGGAGAAAAAAGTGTGTGTATACAAAAGTGGTAAATACAGCTGGTATATGATGACCGGTGTTGAGAGGGGGCAGATATTAAGTATGTTGCTGTATCTGTTGGTCTGGAAGTGTGTGTTCATTAAATTTTAAAATTGAAGACTTGGGAACTCAGAGTTAGGAATTCGGTCATTTTACTTTGATGATGAATTGTTGTGAAATGCAGAACAATATTTGACAGTCGCTTTTAGATTGAATGAAGTTTTATTTTATTTTCCTTATTATTATTTTAGGATGCCGATTACTGTGTGACATTATTCAAGAGGGAGGCAGCTGATAGTGAATATCCATGGTCATATTTGGGCAAACATAGGGCACATTATAAACCTATTAGAGGCCTATCATTTGGACTCAAATTAGACACCACAGCACCAAGACTTATCTCTGTGGGAGAAGACAGATCACTGGTGAGTTAATATTAGTGTTCGCCGTAGAAGTGATGATGTTACTGGATTAAATACCATAGCAATTGGCTCAAACAATTTTTGAATATACCGCACTGCACTAGTACGGTCACACGGTACCTCTGCATTGAACCATATCAAAGAACAGGGATAAAGACCTGAATCATAATTCTATAGAATATTCATATGCTGATCATTAGCACTTGTAAGATTAGTATCTTTGAAAAGAGTGGTATTGTATTCAATCTATGATTGCAGACATACACATAATGTGATGAGTGCAACCTGCTTGTAGTGCAGGGTGATATATTCAAAAATTGTTTGAACCAATTGCTAAGGTAGTTAATCCTGTTACATCATCACTTCTACCATGATTCTGTTCTGCTATGTGATGGCTGAACTCCATTTGTATCCTAGTACTACAAAACAGTGAACAAGTCGTGTTTTTTATGCAGTTTTGATGCAGAAGAAATCACCATAAAATAAGCTTTAACATTAAACCAAAATCATATTTGTCAAGATATATTCTATAATGCATTTCATCTTGTCAAAACCAATAATTAATTACTGACATGACAAGTTTTTACCATCTTGGGCAATAGCCATCTTCAGAGTGATCATCCAAGATGGTCAAACTGTCAGGTCAGTAAATGATATTTGGTTTTGACAAGATGAAATCTGTAGCATGGATTTCTACAAACATAATGAACCTCTTCAAGAGTAATAATTGTCAAGATATTAATGATTTTGTAAAGGGTATCTTGGTCTCTTTAAACTTTTGTACCACATAATCAAGTTGAGTCTTGGTGTTAAATGGACCAAAGAGAATTATGCACATTGCAATATTGGTACATGTACATGTAGGACGGTTATTCTGGCTAGCCTGGTAAAAAGCCATCTGGGGCAACTACCCCACATTACACCACTGGTTTGATGTTTCGGTGAAGCTGATGTATTTCTCTGTGACAAACAGTATACATTCAGGAAGATATATTCTGTGAAATATTCCACCTCAGTATTTTCTTAGTTAACTGCCCTCTATCTTTACATAATTCATTTGAATTATGCAGCTGGAAAGATATGCTGCTGCCATCTCTTGAAAATTTAAAGTAAGATAACTATGCTTTTAGACTAGAGTGTATTTTTTTGAGAGACTGTATTTGTGATGGCTTATACTTGATTCAATTGGCCCTTCAGAAATGACGATATTTATTCAAGAAGTGTTTGATTAATTTCTCATATGAGACCTGTGATCACATTAACAAGCAATAAAATAGTCAGAGGTTGGATTGTAACAAAATGTCATTGTGTTTTCTACACTACATTGAAACGATCACCCAACCACTCGTATTCCAAGTTTTGAGTTAAATTATTGCACTGTTTGGATTCTGAAAGCAAAACATGTTTATCACCATGGGCCATAGAACAGTATATAAGTTCTGGGGTGACAACCTCCAAAAAGTGATGTTTTTCTTCATACCGCCTAGGGAAACATATTCCAGGCCCAAAATCTAATTTCACTGGGGTTATATGAGAAAAATATATGAAGTTTCAGTTGATAGCATACAATATCTGCATTTTGATGGATTAAAGTTGGAGGATGTGGTTGTTAGTGGGTCATCACACACTAAACAATAATATAACAAATTTTTTCAAATTTTCAATTTTAACATTTGAATCCCATGATGAAACCAAAATCTGGACAGTCAATGTATGTGATGTGGTTAAAGAATAAGCCAAATCGGCATTGTAACTTTCAGTTTTGAGAGCAGTTTTGGGACACTTTGACCTCTGACATATCGGGGAAATTGCTGTAATTATTATTGTTTTAAAACACTATTTTAAATTGAACTATTTTATGAAATAATACAATTTTTATTCTAGTAAATCATTTTAATTTATATTTTGTACGTACAAAGAAACAATTTTCCCCATAGATCAGAGGGCATAGTGTACCAAAACTGCAAAAACTGTCCCACAGTGCATTGCAAATTTAAAAATCTAATATTTTACTTTCCTCGTTTATCATGTCCTCAGGTGGAGTATGATTTA
Source organism: Amphiura filiformis (assembly GCF_039555335.1). NCBI lineage: Eukaryota > Metazoa > Echinodermata > Ophiuroidea > Amphilepidida > Amphiuridae > Amphiura > Amphiura filiformis. Next base: position 19,774,749 of record NC_092638.1, read on the forward strand.
ATAAATAGTGACACTGATGATCTCAAACTAGTCTCATGCGAAAGAATTGAGCAAAGCGCCATCCCACAGTGTATCGCATGGCATCCACCAATCACAAAGGAGCAATTCTTCTTATTGGCTAACGATCAGGTAATTATATTTTAAATAGCTTTGCAGTACTAGTGTGTGCAACAATTGTATGCCCTTCCTTATATGTGATGCGATCAAAATCAGTCGGAACTCAGAAATATTGATTTTGAGATATAGCCAAACAAATGTAATATTTCCTTTTGTTTCCTGTTGTTTTGGAAACTCTTTGATTGCTCATATCTTTGGAACTGGTTGTTCAATTTCAGTGGGATTTTCTATAAAATCCAGATTTGTAAATGCTGTTTACTATCCTATAAGAAACTGTAAATTTAATATTTCCGAGTTCCGACTGATTTTGCTTGATCGCATCATATTGAGGTTTAATGTAAGAACAAGTTTGTTGCATCCACAGTTGACAATGTTTTAACACTTTGTACCACTAAATCAATTGTGAGCTCTGCTTCCAGGTCACGTTTACCACTCCTGTAGTGTAACTTTGCACAAATATTGTGACAATATTAGCAATGTTACTTTTTAAAATCATGTTTTACTAGGAATTGTGCAATTATGCCATGTGATCTCTACAAATTTGAAAAGAAAACACAAACAATTTGAGTAATGTTTTACGATCATGTGCACATGAACACACAAGGTCAAAACGGGGTTAGCAGTCCAATGTAAAAACTGGAAAATCAGATTTTCTAAGGTAAATGCTAATTTTCTTAAAAGTTAGACGTAAAATGTGGAGTTATTTTCAGATTTCTTTGCAGAATTCTGTTCTTTAAGGAAAATGTTTAGTGTCTGCTAGCCTTAACATAACATTTAAAACAATTTTTTTGTTTCTTTGCAGTTCAAATTCAAGCTTTACAATACAACTACTAAGATGTGTAGGCAAACGCTGCTTGGGCCAACTTATGGTACACCTTTGCAGAAGTAAGTATATGGTAGAAAAACCATATCAATTTACTGTCCTTCAAGCAAGCATATGCCATAACTTTTTGATGTCATTATTTATTACCATAACTGGGGACTAACAGTTTAAATGCAATGTTAAGATATTTGCACGTTCAGTGTCTTTTGTAGATCAAATTCTACCGCATTGGGCTATTCCATTTAAAATCCACACTACCTCTGTGGAAGATTTTGGAAATATCTTCCACATGGGGAGTATGAATTTCAAATAGAATGAACATGTTAGGCAGCTCCATTTGAATTTCATACATCCTCAGGAACTAAGAAAGAATTAACCTGAATCTTCCACAGGGGAGGATAAGTTGGAACTGCTAATGTGTTCATTCCATTTGAAATTCATACTCCCCCTGTGGAATATACAGGCTGATTTTGGTATACAGATTCTGATTAAGGGGGAAAATTATCTTTCAGATAACCAATAATGTAACTTCAAGAGTGAAATTAAGATATTTTAAGTCTATATGCTCAACTGCAAAGTCAGATATTATTTTACTGTTACTAGATATTAAAATAAATTATCAGAAACAATAATGATAACAATTTTTTTTTAAATATAAAAATAATAATAAACACAGTCCAACCTCTTTTATCCGGCCATGATGGGACCAAGTTCTACCGCATTGGGCTATTCCATTTAAAATCCACACTACCTCTGTGGAAGATTTTGGAAATATCTTCCACATGGGGAGTATGAATTTCAAATAGAATGAACATGTTAGGCAGCTCCATTTGAATTTCATACATCCTCAGGAACTAAGAAAGAATTAACCTGAATCTTCCACAGGGAGGATAAGTTGGAACTGCTAATGTGTTCATTCCATTTGAAATTCATACTCCCCCTGTGGAATATACAGGCTGATTTTGGTATACAGATTCTGATTAAGGGGGAAAATTATCTTTCAGATAACCAATAATGTAACTTCAAGAGTGAAATTAAGATATTTTTAAGTCTATATGCTCAACTGCAAAGTCAGATATTATTTTACTGTTACTAGATATTAAAATAAATTATCAGAAACAATAATGATAACATTTTTTTTTTAAATATAAAAATAATAATAAACACAGTCCAACCTCTTTTATCCGGCCATGATGGGACCAAGCACTGTCCGGATAAGTGAAAAATCCGGATAAGTGAATTACATGTAATTCTGCATTGACTGTCCCAAGTACTGAAATGGTGACAACAAAATATTGTTTTAACATGGGTAATAAACACTAAAAGATCACTTTAGAGTGCTTTATGCAACATAGATATGTCATTCTAAGCATTCAGATCATGGAATTAAGGTGTTTTAAAATCATCAAAAACATGTTTTCCTGTGAAGATAACACAGCCGGATAACAGAGAGATCCATATAAAAGAGGTCCGGATAAGAGATGTCTTATTGTTAGTAGACCTGTCAAATTTAACCTAATTATTTCCCCAGCTAAATTATAAGACCATGCTCTTAAAACTTGGTCAAGTATGGTATTAAGTGCCTTTATAATGACATTAAGGAGCTTTAGCCAAACAGTATATAGCTTTAAATATTAGCTGTTTTTAGACAAAATACTTGAGCCTTACCTGTGTAAATATATATTTTTCATGATATGCCATAAAATAATTATGAAATTTTAATGAGTGTTTGTTGTGAGCTAATTTATCAGCCGTCTGAGAACTAATTGCCTTTTGACAGCATTGGGCCATTCCTGTTAAAATCCATACATGTACACTCCCATCGAAGACATGACCTGAATTTTCCACACAGGGAGTGTACATTTCAAATGGGGTTACCTGATGGGTGATTACATTTGAAAACTACACACCCTGTATAGGGAGATTAAGGTCATGTCTTCCATAGGAGGTATGTGTATTTCAACTGGAATAGCCGATTGCAGGTGAAATATCAGTAAATATTTACTGAATACTTGTCTGCAATGATGATATGGATGTAAGCAGGTCAAAAAAACAGTACAAATAGCAATTTGTTTATTTAACCATGCAAATTGAATGGCACCTTTAAATTGTCTGCATTGTTTGATTTTACATATTACGTTGCAGTAAATTGTCTGTGTTATTTATTTTTTTCCCTTGTTTCAATGTGACACTAACCTGTTGCTGAAACAATAGAAAACAAAAGAAATTGCACACATATTTTCATAGAAATCAACTTTTCTGACATTCAACTCTTTTGTTTAATATCATTAGATAATGCAAATATGGTCTTGGATCAAGCTGGTTACAAGCACCATGTGTCGCTTGTCACAAATTTTCTTCTCCCTAACCCTAATCCTAACCTAAAATGCCCTAAACCCTCAACTTAACTCTTTTTGGACTACAGACTGATATCTAACACTTATTTGACTTATTCTTTTTACTCTGCATCAGAATTGAAGTACTCCCTACAGCGGATGAGATGGAAGAGAAGCGATACTTGGCTTATATCACAACAGACAAGGTTGGGCTACACATCATGCCATTGGATGGTAACCCACATAATTCTATTGCCAGAATAGCACATCCATCAGGGGTAAGTCAAAAAATGACAGATATAACATGTAAGTATGCCTTTCCAATAGGTTTCACTGTGCAGTTAGTCATCTTTTTACAGATTTGGACAACCTTACCGGCAAGGTAATAACAATTTGAAATGAATATGTTTGAAATAGATACAGGTTCATGTATGCAAGCAATAAATCATCAGTTTGTATTCAATACTAGTTGATTTAATGAGATACAATGCTCGTTAATTTTGAATCCTGGAATGTTGCTCATGCCCACCTATAGTACCCAATATTGATTAGTGGGGGAAGATTGGAAGGTCATGGAAGAGTTTGCTACCAAAGGAAGCTGCATTTCAGCACATTAACAGTTACAGAAATAATGCCATTATATAGTGCAAGTTTTCCATAGGTGTCCAACTACTTTTGACGAGCAATGGGCTAATACATTTCAAATCCATACACCACCTGTAGACGACGTGACCTTAATCTCCCACACAGCGAGTGTGAATTTTAAATGGAGTGGCCCATTCAGATAACCTCATTTGAAATTTTCACTCCCTGTGTGTCATGTCTTCCATAGAGGGTGGATGGTTTACAACTGGTTTAGCCCATTACAGAATGATCAGCATTATGGCTTTGTAAGTTGTAGATTTTTACCAGTTGATTCTTAATCTCCTGGACACTACTGGTCATCTAACAGCATTTCTGATTAGTTGATAACTTGAAATGCTCATTTCAATTGCCACTTATGACTAGGCTTTAAACTATTTATAGTCAAACTTGCATTTGCAGATGATCTTATTAACACCCTCCTTGATTGGTTCAAAATTGGACACAATATTCATTTTGGCCAATCGGCAGGTAGTTCTCATAGGGTTAAACCACTGGCAGAATCTTGCAAATTTGACCCAGTAAGTTAATTCATGCCTTGTTCTTTGTTATATTTTTGTATTGCAGGTGACAAATATGGTCTGCAGTCATGATGGCAAGCATGTCTTCACAGCAGGAGGGTCAGATGCATCAGTCAGCATGTGGGATGTAGCCATAGAGTAAGTCACTACTAGTTTTTTATTATTTTTGTATACATCTTTTGTTTTACTGCTTCACCTTCACCTACAGTCAGTGAGTCATCAATGCTAATCTAAAGTCCCCCCAAAACCCCAAACAATTCTTTTGGAGACTGACTACATTTACTCTCAATATTCGTCTTTTGGTAAATTCATGTTACGCATGAATTATTTTTGAATTAGCAAACAAGGATCAACACTTTAGAGGTTAAGCTTGCCATATAGGTAATCTGTAATAGTCTACTTGATATCCCACTTTTTCCTACCAATACTTTCCATCACATCCATAGAACCCTTATACAAAGCAAAACAGATCTAGCAGCAAAAAGAACTGCATTGTCCAATTTAACAGTTCTAGATTTTTTATGGTTCACATCTTTTACCATAATATATGATGGCAAGGGTGGTTAAAGAAAAATCAAGCTCTGCTTATCAGACTCTAGTGTGTCTCGTCTCAAGTTGAGAGTAACGCCATGTTGAATTTCACAGTTGCAAATTTGAATCGGTGCGTTTATGTGTACGAACAAATCACCCTTTTACACAAGTATGCTTAACGCTTTGCGGGTTTAAGATTGGTGCGTGGGATTCGAATCTGCCAAGATGGCATTACTCTCAATTTGAGATGAGACACACCACAGTCATTTGGTTCAAGAGGACCTGTATCTTACTTATGCCCTTAATTCATTTATTTCTATATGCGATATACAAACTTTCCAGTTTCCCTTTTTTCTTAAGTTTACTCGACCTAGAAGAGAAACCATTGACATTATTTTGCAGAAAGTGTTCCTGTGGTATGGAAAGAATTATTTAGGGTCAATATATTTAGAACCTGTTGATAAAAAAAAGCTTCATTTTGTTGATAGCTATTGTTTGCCAATGGAATGTTTTTTGCTGTCCCTACAGTTACTCTCCAGGTCCTTAGCTTTCCTATTGTATTTTCTCACCATTCTCTTTGGTTTCTTTGAAACGGATTCTTGCAACATCCTCCAGGTTCTAAACTTTTCATTCTGTATATTTTCTCATAGTTCTCTTCCATTACTTTGAAAATTCTTGTTTACTGCACAAAACTATGCTCCATTATCATGCAGCCTATTTAATGCCTCAAAGAGTTGGTAATATGAGCAATTCCAGGAGATTCATAGTCTGGACCATACAATTTATATGATTATCAAATTTGTACTTCAGGAAATAATAAAGAATTTACTTCAAAATTTAGCCCCTTCTTTTTAGGTCAACAAGTCCTGACTCCTTTCAACATCTGACTGACCCAAAAATCTCAAGTTTCTCTCTAGACTGGCCTTTCCTGTGTAAACCTGATTGTTCTAGACTTGCCTTTCCTGTGTAAAAATGATTGCTCATTCTATATGTAGTTGTAAGGAGAGTCAGCAAAGACACAATCAGAGTTCATATTTTATTACTTGTTAACCCCATGGGCACTTACAGTGCCTCTGATTGGTTAATTACATGATATAATCATCTCAGTAACCAATTAAAATAGAGCTTTTAGAACTCATTGTAAATTTAGGTTCAATCTTCTTCAGCCCTGGTGACTATTCTTACCAAACCTCTGATTGGCCATCACTATCTATGGATTTGCTCAATACATGAGATAACTGTCCTTGTAACCAATCAAAGTAGTTCTAAGTTAGAGGCAGATAATTTGGTCGGTTATGCTCATTGAGGTTAGCTTTTTCAAAAAATGTCCTGATCTACTTTATAGTGACCTGCTTTAGGCATTGTGTTGAACCCCATATTTTCATTGATGCAAAATTAGATTAAACAGCTTTTAGGCTGCAGCTCAACTTTTTTCACATTCCCAGAAGCATTTCAAAAGACACTTTTTATGATGTCAACATAATCCACTCATTCCACTGACAGCTTGGTCTTGTAGAAAGTATCTTATAACTCTAGGTACCTACTCTGGGCATATCTCATACAATACAAATACAATTCAAATGGAGCCACCCATTCAGGTAACCCCACTTGACATTCACATTCACTGTGCTGGAAATTAAGGTCATGTCTTCCATAGGGGTGTATGATTTCAACTGGAATTGCCCAATATGACAATTGTGAAGTATTGTATTTGATGGAGACCTGGCAGATAAATAGATGGAGTGTACCAATAGTAAATGAGACTGCTTTCATGATTAGACTGCTTTCGTTTGTGTTTTGGGGTCTTTAGAACTTGTGTAGAATCATACAAGTTGATAGCAAATTTACATGTGTATGCTTCAGGGTTATGTAAATCTTCAGTTGCTATTATATACATGTATTGGATTGTATTCTAGTACATGGATTGGCATAATAATACAACACTTTGCTCTCAGTTTTTTTCAAGGCAGATTTTTGTGTTTAGGGGGAATACTCTTTCTAGAAATCAAATCTTTTTCCACTTCAGATACATATTGTGTTTGCTACAAGTCACAATGACAGAAGTTCAATGATGTGCTATACTGGTAGTGTGACTTCAGGATGCTGTCAAATATATGTAGCTGCTCCTAGCTTGTGGAGATACGATACTACATGTTTAGAGGGGAAATAGGGCAAACTATTTTCCGGAGGTACATGCTACGGGCCTGTCACCCCAAGCCTGGAGTGTGAAGCATGATGTGCCCGTAGGTGATAGGCCCATAGCCAGTACCCGATATATACCATGTATTAGCATGTACAAATTCTACATGGTTAGAGACAACCTCATCCCCAAAGCCAAAGTTTGGTGTAATAAAACAAATACATGGTTTTTATTGGGGAAATAGGGCAACTATATTCCCTTCAGTACTGGCTACAGGCCTATTACCCCTCACCTTCTGTGTTTGGGGTCATAGACCCGTAGCCAGTACCTCAGGATATATTCTTTGCCCCATTTCCAATCTAAGCTTGTAGTATTTGTATACAATATTATATATACTTCCCCAGCATTAAATGAAACAGCCATTATACATATATGACATGTGCTAGATGCCCTGTCAGTAGATTTGACCCTTGCATGGATGAGCATTGACTGGCCTTCTTTCCAATATTGAATGAGATTGTTTATCACCAGTAGAAGATTCTTATCTGTGTCATGTTCTAGTTCATTGCCGTGGGTCTTTTCTTTTTAAAGTCAATGTAATCATGACCCTGAACATGTGATATTGGCAATAGCCAATCTGCCTTCTTCAAGCACTGATTCAACTGCCAAGTTGATTTCATAGATGACTTTCATTAAAGAAGAATGTGCATCTTAAAGCAGAGATAAATTGCATGTTCTTAAACAATTTTGAGTCAAGACTATGATATTCTGCCATGTACTCATTGTATAATTTTGACTTTTTCTTCAGAATGATGCCTAACATCAAATGTCCTGATCTACTTTATATTGAGCTGCTTCAGGCATTGTGTTGAATCCCTATTCATTTATGCAAAAGAAATGAAGCTTTTGATGCTTTTTCTTCTCACTTTTTGGATGTTGTCAAATACAGCTGCAAAGAAGTGGACCATTATACCAGCAATGAGATTTCTCCTCGGATAGAAGGGATCTTCCTATTTCAATTTTTCACTTCTGTAGAAATAGGAGATCATTTTCTTTTTCCTCCTTTTTTGATATTTCCCTCCTTTTTGGCAAAACCCCTGTCCAATGCTTGTTATGCCCTTCAATCAAGGAATATACCCACTTCAAGTTGATTTTGTGGTTTTCATTGCAAAATGTGCCTGGTTAAAATGATTTTTTTTTAATGTTCTGAAGACTTTTTCAGTAATAAGTTTGTTTATGTTTAATTGCAGGGTCATTGAAGCAGGCTCTCAACTTGGTGGTGAAGGTCTCATTCCATTTTATGGACTTCTTGAAGGAGGAAGGGAAGGAGAACTCTTCAAAGAACTGGAGAATTATTTCTATTATGCCCAAATTAGGAGGTAAATATTAGTATGGGTGGATAGGAGGAATTGTGAGAGAAATATAGACATGTGGGACTTATATGCATTTGAGGGCTACAAATGCTGTGCCTAGCAAACATTGATGAGGGCATGGCATTTCCCATATACCTTACCAGGCAGAATATTTCTGTACCGTACAATGCGACCCAATAGTGAACGTATCAAGCTTTTACATAATTCGCTAACATTTAAAAGGCTGTTTTTGAGTCAGTGTATTCTTTGAAAGAAGATTAATTATATTCCCGATGATAAGCTCATTTGTTGGCTATTAAAATGGCTTGTTCAAAAAGAGTTAAGCAGCATAGTGACAGAACAGCAGGGATGATTTAACAGAACATGGTGGCATTGCTTGGCAGAGAACAGATCAGGGTAGAGTATGGTGGAAAATTGGTGACAAGGCCTTTCCTCCTGCAGTGGAGCGAATTGGACTGAGGAGGAAGAAGGGGATAAAGTATGCACAGCAGTACGTGCATTGACACATGATCACAAGGTTGCTGGTTCAAACCCCCCTGTGTCATTGTGTTGTGCACTTATGCAGTACTTGCCTTACCACCCTGGGGTCTTAGTGGGTATTGGAATATGCTGAGAAGGTAGAATAGACACGTGCTTCAGGAGGAATGGCACCCGCTCATGCAATTAGCTAAATTTTGTGGTGTGATCAAGCAAAATCAGTCTGAAGTCAGACATGTTAAATTTTCATTTTTATCCTTATAGGATTGTAAACAGCATTTGCAAAGTTTTACATTTTGCAGAAAACCCCATTGAATAAGCCCAATCGGCATTGGAAGTTTGTAATGCATTGTGGGACAGTTTTTGCAGTTTTAGGACACTTTGTCCTTTGACCTTTCAGAAATATTGGGTTTTTGTACGTTCAAAATATAATTTAAAATGTTTTACAATATTTAAAACAAATATAAAAAATATAAATGTTTTAAAATTAATTATTTGGTATTTTTAATGATCAAAATTGTGACAATAATAAGAAAATTAATAATAATTACGTAAATTTTCCCGATATGTCAGAGGTCAAAGTGTCCTAAAACTTCTCTCAAAAACCGGAAGTTAGAATAGCGATTGGGCTTATTGGACAACCAGTTCAAATGATATGAGCAGTTAAAGAGTTTCCAAAACAATAGAAAACAAAAGGAAATACTTCCTTTGTTTGGCTATATCTCAAAATCAGTATTTCCGACTTCTGACTGATTTTGCTTGATCACATCACGTATGTGGAATTTTATTTTCTCTAGCACTGGGCTATTCCAGTTGAAATTCATACACCCCCTATGGAAGACATAACCTTAATCATCTATTCCGAGGGTGTATATTTCAAATGGAGTAACCCATTCAGGTAACCCCATTTGAAATTCACACTCCCTGTGTGGAAGGTTAAGGTCATGCCTTCCATATGGGGTATACGGATTTCATCTGGAATAGCCCATTCAGGTTATGCAGTCATAAAGTATAAATCCATTTGTATCCATATTTGTTTATTTGCAGTCAAGGTGTTGATACCATGGCAATACGAGAAGTCTCTACCCAGATCCCACTCTCTGAGATTCCATTTGTGATGAGAGCAATGGGTCATTATCCCTCCGAGCAAGAGATTGAAGACATGATCAGCGAGATCAAGTTCAGTCGCTATGTTGACACCGGGGAGTATGTCAGTCACATTGACTTGGGAACGTTTATCAAATGTAAGTTTAAAGGTTAATGATATCAGTTAACTCTTTAATTGTTTATTAAAGGGGTATTTTGTGATGCTTGCATCCTCTTTTCAGGGTTTGGTTCAATAGATACCGAAAAAAAAAATCTTATTCCTAAAATTTATACATTGAATTTGCATATGTATTAGGGTGCTCCACTGCACATGTTGTAATTTTGGGCTGTTGACAGCCGGAAAATAAATATTGGAGGAAGTTTTATCAAGTGACTGAATCTGCAACAAAGGTTATGTACACAAACATTGTGTAGTTCTTGGTTTTTGATGAAAGTCTCAACTTTTTTGGAGTATGTTCGAGGGATGAGGTTTTAGGGGGGTCTTGTTCAGGAAATTGCTGAATTATACACATTTTACAAATTATATAATACAGCCTGGTACAATAGTTTGACCATGTTATTGCTAACAAAATTACTATTTACCTGTGAGCATTGTGGTGCAATGTGACAAGACAAACCACAATATATTTTCAAATTTTCAGTTGATCAGACAGTACCCCTACTGGTTCTTTAGATAAAATTTGATAATAATAGTAGGAAACAGTATTTGTCTCTCTGTATGCAACATAAAATAAACAAAAATCATTCAAATTTACTTTCCTCAACATGATATTTGACCATATATATTTTATTTCTGATTTGTTTCCCCAATCAGTGTATGTAAACCATCGTCCAGCCTTTGGGTTATCTGCAACCAAGCTCTATGAAGCATTTGAAGTTTTGGGTCTTGATGAATACATGGGAGCACCAGCGGTTGATAGAGGAGAACTGCTGGACATTTTACAGACTAAAGGTACGACAACAAAAAACACAGATGAGATGGTTACATGGAGCTTGACAAACAATGAGAAGTAATACTGGTTATAAGTTTTAAATGTCAAATTGGCTCAAGAGATGCAACAAAATGTGTGGACAGCATCTATTGGACCATTCTGTGGGTTGTCATAAATCTGACCAATGTACTAAACCTGTTATAAAAAACACAATCATGTTTTGAATGTTAACAGCATTTCTGATTGGTCTTGTCATGTTGCTGATTGGTTCAAAACATCCTAATAGACAGGCTTCTTGTAACCAATCAGTATGGGGTTAAAGTTTATTGACAGGTATTACAGGAAAGTCAACTCAAACCAATCTATAATCTGTCCAGTATAAGGTATATCATTAAAAAGTGAGGCCAAGTTGAAAGTCATTCTTGTGTGGCTCTCCATTCTGTTGGTTGTTTAACATGATAGCAACTAATTATTATAATAAGGAAATATGTGGTTGTTTTCCCACCTGGAAATCATATCCAGGACCTTAACAAAACCTTGTTCTTGAATGGCTGAGCTAAGTAGGCTTCATAATCATGCCACCGGAAATAGAAATTTGATATGTAAGTATAGTGACTCAACCTATTACCCTCCTTATGATGCTTCCGCTAGGAAGGACTTTTCACACAATAACTGTGCCAATCGTAATATTTTAATTGTGACATGCATTTCCTCTTTTTACAGGTGAACACATGACTGAAGCAGAAGTTGCCGAATACATCACAACACTACTTGGTTTAAATCCAGAGGGAGGCAGCTCAGAGATAGGAAGCTATGATGCAGCTGGAGCAGCTGAACTGCTTGAAGAAGCTCTTCCAGAGCAGGTCACAGCAGATATGTTCACCAGTGAAGTGCTTGGGTTTGGAGGACCAGTGGAAGTGAGCGTCGGCTCTGCTTCTACGATGTTTGAATGAAATGGTGTGAAGAGTTGACTGTGTTTTTATAGAGCGGAATAAATGATGCCATTGATTGAAATATATGGATAGGTGTGCTTGTAACATTATAAGCCTCTACACAAGCCTCTAGCCTCTAAATGTTCTTCAAAAATTCAAAAATGTCAGAATTATACATTTACATGGACATATTTTGAATCAGCATGAAAAATGCATTAAAATGAGTACAAACAAACCTAGTATTGGTTCAGTGGTTCTTGAGATAGATCTTGATATTTTGAGGGAAATATCTCAAAACTTAGACTTTTTATGTAGAAGACAATGACTAGCACTGGTAGCATTAAGGTATGTAATTCCTTTCTTTTGTTTCCAAGTATCATCAGTAATAATTAACACAAAATTTTAATGCAGTGCCCAACCCAAATTAATGCCAACAGAAAGGTGTTAATGTAATACCCTCCGATTGCCCACTCAGACCAATATTGGTAATAGTGATCATTGTTATCATGGTCATGTTCATTCATGTTTCATGCATTTTTTACCACATATACCAACATACCTGATAATGAAGTTATGCTATTTAAAGGTATGTGTGACATGACTGAACATACTTTGGGTTACACGCCAGTTTGGGAAGCCCTAGCTGTTCTAAAGTAATTTCATGACATGTTCTCTAAAATAATTATATTTAGAGAAAATTTGTCAAATGCATAGAAAAGTACCGCTACATATTGTTTTTTGCTTTTTATGAATATTAAATTGTTGCAGACACTTTTCAAGATGGTAAACAAATATCATTATCTATCAATTGAATAATAATTCTTCCATAATTTTATGCATAAGTACATTTTGAAAACTTATAATATCAAATATTGTGTGCCTTGATATGCAAGGGTTTGCCCACATTTGTAAAAAAAAAAAAAAACCCATGTTATTGACTTTGCTGTTATAAGTAAAATTTGTATAAGAAACTTCTCACCACAATAAGACTAGTGTATATAAACAGATTTGTATAAAAGAAAAAATGTATATATTATTTTAAGTCTTGATATTTGAAGACTGAATATTTATGTGTAAATAATCATTTGAATAGCAAATGTTAAATCCGTCCATTTAACTTCAGATCTTAAAGGATGTATGAATATGATTTACTTAAGTAATTATGCACATAGGTATATTTATTAAGAATATTTTGTTGAATTGCAGAATTGATTTCTAACTTGATACAAGTGCCTATGACAATATGTTCCAGCAGTGTTTGCTCACAATTATTAAGACAAATAAAGCTGACACACAAGAGGAATGGTATGGGTTCCTTAGAGGAGATCCCAAGGCTTAATATAAGGGGTGTCATGATTGTGCATGATTTTTCTTGGGAGGGGAAAATGCTCAAAACTTTCCTTTTAGCACATTATTGGCCTTAACTTAAGAACCGCAAGACCTATGAGGATATAATTGCAATATGATTGGCTTTCTTGACTCATTTCCTATAAGACCCATGTATTAATTTTAAGAAGTACACTACAGTTCTTTAGTACATGTAAATGGCTAAAACTGGGAAAATCTTCCATGATTATATAACAACATAATGTACAATCGAGGGGTCACAACAAGCCTGCTCCTTAAATAATTATTGCAAGTCTTACAAAAATGCTTTATTAAGGCCACTGGTGGGTAAATTAAACATGAATGAAATACATGCGACTCTTTGAATAATTGTAAGAAAATGGTTTAATACCGGTTCTATTTGTTTTAACAATTGCAGAGGAAGTGTGATAAAGATGGATAAAACAAAGTCCGTCCTGATGTAAATAAAAGAAATATACTTTGAAATTGTGTCTGTGGCCATGTGAATTTATTATTAATGAATTGATGATTATGTTGTAGATTGTGTTGGAAGTTTCTGTGACACCAAGGCCTTTAAAAAAAAATCTTCCATCACATATTGCAAAAAACAAACAAAATCAGTGAAAGTTTTTAGGAGTGATAGAGAGAGAAACAAAGAAATTTCATGAGTTCGGGCAACATCAAACTTGAAACGTCCTTTTAGTTATTTAACATTCACTAGCGGGATACCCACGCTTCGCGCGGGTCCCCGCTAGATGAGTAAATGGGAGCGTTCACTATAACAGGAAGAATTACTGAACAGGTAGAATCATCGAAAAGATACATTTTATTTATATACATCTGTCTCTTCTTACATTTCTTTTTTTTTTCCTTTCTTATCAGTTTCTTCTACATGGGGCTATTTTGTTCCCATTTAAAAAGAAATATTTGCTGCTTAGCTTGTGATTTCCCGTTTCCATGTTTTTTATTTAATTCTGTTATCATTATTATAGCTTCTTTTTTCTTACATTTCCTAATTAATTTCTTTCCTTCTTTGTTTCGTTCCTGTTTCATTTAGTTAATTTAACCCGTTGGCCTAATTACTCGTACCTCTTTTGTCATTTTAATTTCATTTTAGTAGGTCTACCGCTTCATTTTGTTTATACAACACACATATTTTTCCCGTATATGTCCTCTCATAGCGTGTATGCGGAAGTGTTCATCTTTATCATAATCCCGTGACCCGTCCATGTACTTTTTGTCCTTTAATTTTTATTTATTTTTCCTTCTTTCTGTATTATCATGTCCACTGGTCTCTGGCTCTCAAGTCGCGTGGCTCTGCTCCATTTACACGCGCATTGGCGTAGTGCGCATGACGCTCTATCGCCGACGCGCTGCCTGCCAGCTGCAGTGACGCGCAGGCTGGTAACTGATTTTCATAACAAAAACCCCGTTTTACCCATATTTTCACTGTTTTTTGACCGATTTCAACCAAATAAAGTCGAGGCAATTTCCCGTATATTCCTCGATCTCCCGTATGAATTTGGCGACATTTGGATTGAAACTGACGGAGCCTTTTACATAAACCACATACATACACACACACACACAACATTAGCCTATTTATAGTAAGATTTGAGTGAAATTGATGTGTTATTTCATTAATAATCAGAAAAAGAGAAATCAAAAGAAAAATATTTCAGAATGAGAAAAATATCATTTGAGTCTTGCTCCTTTGCTTTGAGGCCAAATAAAAATTTGAACTATATTTGAAATATCTTCATGAACAGAATGGCTCCGATGAGGTTCCGCACATCTTTTTGCCCCTCACAATGGACAGCCAATAAGAATGATTGAAATGTGCTATATTCAATACATCATCACCAATAATACTGCAAAGCTAAGATTCATAAACCATCTTGCTATGATGAATTGGCTATTCCAGTTAGTCCCCCCATATGGAAGACATTGCTTTAATCTTCCACACAGGGAGTGTAAATTTCAAATGGGATTACCTGAATAGGTGACTCCATTTGATATGTGTGAAAGATTAAGGGCAAGTCTTCTATAGGGGGTGTATGGATTTTAACTGGGATAGCCCAATAAAGGCGTAAGGAAATGAGACATGGACGGGAGTAATCACAAAGTGTAATTGGAGAGGCAGAGAATATACAGGTCTTTGAGCTTGTTTATTTTTGGACAAGAGGCGAAAATGGTCATCGTTATTTACCATGGAGAAATAAATAAGCAAAATTGATGAAAGTTTTCTCGAGATGGGAAGTGGGCCTGTATGTTGTATGAGAGATTGTTCTTTGAAGTATTGTACATTAGATTTAGAAGAAATGAAGTTGACCCAGCTTTTATGAAGAGATGAATGTAAGTTTCAGGAATTGAGTCCTGAATTCAGGATTGTCTAAGTTTTCAGGAATTGAGTCCTGAATTCAGGATTTTCTATCATATCTTTCTTCTACAAATTCATATGTTCGTGATTTTTTTATTTTCTGCTGACACCTATTTTTGAAAGTCAAAATCCACACAGCCCAATAGAAGACTTTACCTTATCTCCCACAAAGGCGGTGCAGATTTCAAATAGTGTCACTCCATTCAGGTAACACTATTTTAAATTCACACTTCCTAGATTAAGGTCATGTCTTCCATACGGGTTGTATGGATTTCAATTGGAATAGCTTGATGAACAAAATAAATAGGTCCAGCGTTTCAAGTAATTGTAAGCTGATGGGACTGAGTTTCGGATTCCGACGTTCATTTTGGCTAACTTACTCATTCGAAGTTGGTCATCACTATTAATAATTGTTTGAAAGCTTTCTTTGATTCTTTTGTAATTGGAATAGGTTTTGCACAAGGCTGTGCAATAAATTGTGCGCATAGGCTGTACAATTTTAACAGGCAAGTAGTTTTTTTACACATTCATAGGGCATCTTTTCAATATTACAACCTACGCTAAAATCGTCAAAAAAAGTTTATGGGATCAGATAGCTACGTTTGCACAGGCCTTTTGAGTGACATCCCGCTATCTCTAAGGACCGCTATCTCTAAGGTTCGCTATCTCTAAGGTTCGCTATCACTAACGTGTAAAGTCTATGGAGATCAGAATCCCGCTATCTCTAATAGAGAAAAGGGTTCGCTATACCTAAAAAAAGTTCCGCTACTTCTTAGGTTCGATATCACTAATTTAGAATAAGGTTCTCTAGTTCTAAGGTTCGATATTACTAATTTAAAATAAGGTTCGCTATCACTAATTTAAAATAAGGTCCGCTATCACTAATTTTGAATAAGGTCCGCTATCACTAATTTATTGAAGGTTCGCTATCTCTAAGGTTCGCTATCACTAATTTCGATTAGGGTTCGATATATCTAAGGTTCGTTATCACTAATCTTAAATAAGATCCACTATCTCTAATTTTAAATAAGGTCCACTATCTCTAATTTTAAATAAGGACCGCTATCTCTAATTTCAAATAAGCCTTATAGCGGGCCTTATGTTAAATTAGAGATAGCGGGCCTTATTTTTAATTAGAGATAGCGGGCCTTATTTAAAATTAGAGATAGCGAACCTAATTTAAAATTAGAGATAGCGAACCTTATTTGAAATTAGAGATAGCGAACCTTATTTGAAATTAGTGATAGCGAACCTTAGAGATAGCGAACCTTCAATAAATTAGTGATAGCGGACCTTATTTAAAATTAGAGATAGCGAAATGAGTGATATTGAACCTTAGAAATACCGAACCTTATTCAAAATTAGTGATATCGAACCTTAGGTATAGTGGACCTTTTTCGTAATTAGTGATAACGAACATTAGGGATAGCGAACCTTAGAGATAGCGGTCCTTAGAGATAGCGAACCGGCGCCTATTTTTGTGGGACCTGCAGCACTTCAGACACACCAAATTGCATTCTTAAAGGAGGATTTCGTGATCCTAGCATCCTCTTTTTATGACATTTTTCAGTAGATATCCACGAAAAAAGCTTATTTCCAAAATTTAAGTTGATTCCGATTTTGCGTTTGCGAGTTATGCATGATTATGTGTATTACACTGCTCCATAGACAATGTGTTGTAATTTCTGGTGCACCAGAACGAAATTCAAATTTGGCGATATTTTTGCTAAACGAATTAATCTGCAAGAAATATTTGGTACATAAACATTATGTAGCCAGAGGTATCCAGTGGTGTAAAAATCTCAACTTTTTTGGGAAAAGTGGGGGATGAGGCTGTGGATCACGAAATGCCCCTTTAATAAGAGGAATGTCTTTCTGATATCCAATATTTTTGATTTTTTTTAATTCGCGATATAATACAAGATAAGTCTTTTGAGGAAACAATTAATGTGTATCTTCAATACGAAAGTTCCATATTTTCAAATGATGGCCGGCTTTTCTTCCCAGCTACATACACTTTAAGTACATATCATTAGATTTATAAAGTTTACGTCGAGGATGTTAAATATCAAAATATCAATTCTTAATAATTTGCCATTTAGGTCTTTTGGGGAAAAATAAATTCGCGATATAATACAAGTTTTAGGTCCTTTGAGGAAACAAATGTGTATTTTCCATACGAAGAGTTAAAATTTTCAAACGATGGTCGTCTTTTCCTCCCAGGTAAGCCTACATATATGGTATACATATCATGAGTTTCATAAAGTTTACTTCGAGGACTGTTAAATGTCAAAATTTTTATTAATTTGCCATAAAATTTGTTTGCCACGAATTTAAAAAATCAAAATTATTTGATGCCAATAGGACATTCTTCGTATTCATAATGCAATTTGGTGTGTCTGATGTGCTCTCAGGTCCCACAAAAACACAAAAAAGGCCTACAAACGTTGCTATCTGATCGCTTTACTATGTGCAAAATGTGTTTTACGGTTTGATACGTGATGCTACTTTGTAGACGTATGAAAGTTATGTAACATCATACATCAACCAAATTCTAATTGAGAAAAACGTATTGTAATATTTTTGACATTCAGCAAACCACGATTTACTGATCTTAATGCGTTGAAGGTATACAATACTTATAATTTGGACTTAATGTATGCCTCATTTGGTAAGCACTCATCAACTACTTATCACAAATAAATTTTTAGTCGAAACTAAAAATGCTGGGCTCTTCGGAGGAATTTCTTTAATTATTACACTTTTTGCCCTTTTTTGCGATAATTTGCAAATGTTAAAAGCTATTCACGCTCGTGTGTAAGACAAACCTTTATTACATACGGTAGGCCTACTTCAAAATAATCAGACATACTTTTTGGAACTCTAAAGAAAGCAATTTCAGACATTTCTAAAAATCGTTAAAAAAAAAAAAAAAAATAATATTGCTTGTTCTCTTCATTTTCTTTAATTTGGGTAATGTTGGCGAGGGATGTTTTTTTTTTATTTGATTCGTTTTTGTTAAATAAAATTGTGTTTGGGTTGCTCTTATATATTTTTAGACCACGCGCGATAATAGGGAATATCTATGGGAGGCCGTCAGCATCAAAAAACGCCTATACGCCTGAACTTGAACGCCTATAGGCAATTTAAGACGCCATTCACAGTAAACTTAATCAACGACCAAAAATCACGAACAGCCAATCATCTTAAGCGTATTCAATAATTGACCAAGGAAATCTTGAAAAGCCATCTTCCTTGGATGTCCAATATTGACCATATCAACATTTTAACTTTTTCGACTAGAAAACAAACAAAACAAAAACGCCTGTCGCTTAGTTGTTTTTTAATAGACCTAACGCAAAGGAAGCTGAGACGAGCTTTTGATGAAATTTCCCCCACGGAAATTTAGTATAATTGATTGATTATGTTTCTTTTATATCACCTGTATATTACCATCTGCAGAAATTTGCGCATAATCGGTAAGAAATTAATCCCAATACCGTATAACATTAAGGTGTTGTGCATAGACATTTTGTTTTCATTTTCTTTCCTGAATTTTACCGGGACAAATTAAGGTTAAAGTACGTTTTCTGGTGACCTTACCTTTATTGCACTGAGGGATTTGGGAAGAAAGTGTCCAAGGTACACAGGATAATGGTTCTCTCGCGTTGAAAAGTCCGGAGCGAAAGAAATCTTCCTGCGAAATAAATGTCACAATAAAACCGGTACAAAATATGTTCGTCCTCCTAAATCTTAATGCTTCCGCCGCCACTGATTTTATTATAACTAAGATCAGTTGCACAAGATATTGAATATATATAATGTACGGTAGAGTGTGTTTAAAAACGCTTGTAACATTTAAACAAAAGAGAGTTCAAAATAGGTCGTCATCATTTAGTTGATTAGAAGAACAGTGTTTCACTGATTAAAGCTATATTCAGTGATTTGTTCATTCAGAAAATCATTACAATCATCAAACTCCATTTTGCACCTTTATATATGTCTAAACTGCGAGAAGACAAAGACATTTTACATGAAACTGTAATTTCTCTACTACGTAAGTACAGAATTTTTTGTTTGGTCAAGTGTTCATCATTTCAAAAGTAGCTCATAGCAGTATTAATGACTTATCCTTATCCTTTAAAAAAATAAATCCACATTTTCGCTGGGATCCATGGGACTTTAAGCAATGCCTATCAAGACAACATTATAAATACAAGAACATGTCTGGCGAGACTTTTGCCCATCCGTGTGTTGTAATGTGTAATGTCGCTGTCACCCGTACTATCTGCATTTTGGAGAAACCAATTAGTGCTGAGAATAAAACCATGAGACAACAGAGACCGAATGAGGCGGACGTTGATACGATTTTGCCATATTAGGAGCTCGGAATATTTAGTATGATTTCTCAGTGTAAATCCATGAATAATGTACAGGGGAAAGAAGAATTACGCATCGCACACTAGGACATTTTAAACATGAATTTACAAATGGAAACATAACATGCATAGGCAGATATACCAGAGAAAAAATCCGGACATACCTGCCTGTGTGGGGACTTGAACCCCAGACCTCTCGCTTGTCGGCCCGCTTGTCGGGCGAGCGCTCTACCACTGAGCTACACAGACTGTCCCTGATAAACAGGACTCAAGTCTGGTACTTAATGGATATGAGCAGTCAAGGGTGAACAGTACAAACAACACATTACATACCAGTGTACGAGATCAATTAATGATGCTTACCCGCCAGCCTAATATAATCATACAAACAGAGGAAGAGGCTTACGCATCATACACTGGAACATGGAAACATTCAAACATTACAACTAGCGCACGAGATCAAATTAATGATGCTTAATCGTTATTCTTAATATATCAATATACAGGGGAAAGAAGAATTACGCATCGCACACTAGCACATTTTAAGCATGAATTTACAAATGGAAACATAACATGCATAGGCAGATATACCAGAGAAAAAACTCCGGACATACCTGCCTGTGCGGGGTCTTGAACCCCAGACCTCTCGCTTGTCGGGCGAGCGCTCTACTACTGAGCTACACAGACTGTCCCTGATAAACAGGACTCAAATCTGGTACTTAATGGATATGAGCAGTCAAGGGTGAACAGTACAAACAACACATTACACACCAGTGTACGAGATCAATTAATGATGCTTACCCGCCAAATAATAATAGGGGCCTACTTTTATTAGTATAGGGAAATTGTTAGTCCCACTTAATTGTGGATATCCCAATTGGGCCTTTGGTGGGCCCGCAAAGTCAAACAGTTACATAAATGTCCCTGATGTGGTTTAGAAGTTGAGTCATGTGTTTGGATTTATTGGCGCTTATCAGATTCTCAGACCATTTGCGCCAGGCACCAACACCTTTAGTTGAACAAATTCATCAGGATCGGTAGAGTCCATCAAAAGGTTCTTATTTCTGATCCAATAAATTGCACCTACTGTGTACGTTTCGATAACCACTCGGTTATCTTTATCAACACTGAATGCCGTGAAGACTGTTGCTGTGAACTGGTCATCCAATCACTTATTGATTTCTTGGGAGATAATTAAGACAATTCTCCCAGAGGAGGTTACCCAGATTTAGATACAGGAAGAAACCGGATAACCCGGAAAAAACCTAACGTGTATGGATTGGATGTCAAATGCACGTAAAGTCGTCTGAATTAACGGCCACCACCACGGCTCGAACTCGGGACCTCAGTGGTGTATAGCAAAGGCAGAACCGCTATACGCTAACTCGCTCCCTCACAATGTGATTATGTTATGGATACCAAAACCTCAAGTTCCTACTCATTCCAACGACAGCCTCATTTAATCAAGTTGGTTTACAAATTTCCACGCTCTTGTAGAATTTTCTACGCGCAGACGGTTTTGTTGTTTGATTTGCAAGTCCTCCGGGCTACTTTTAATTGATATGCTATCTGCGGAAACGGGTTCGCTTTTATCACTGCACGTTTAATCTGAATGAAGAAACAATAGAAAATAAGCGGCAAAGCTACCGGTAATGTAAAAGGAACGTGCATGGTTATACTTGCAGCGGTCAACACTGTATTTTCGGTCCATTTGTGCTGGCTTCCCGTTTCATTAACTGCCAAAGGGGTCACTTATTACTTTATGTCCGAGAAGATGTTACAACTGAATCTTTTCAATAGACCAAATGTTTTTGATTTTCTTTCTGTGGTAAGAAAGACCATATCGCCTTACATTCAGCGAACAATTACTACAAGTCCCCTAAGATTGTTGTTTTCTTAATACAGCAGAAAAGTATACAATTTTTAAACAGTTTTTGTGTCAATGATATAAAAGTGCCCAAAGCCGTGCACCGGGTGCTAAAAATCGCGGGAACGGAGCAAGCAATTTATTTGTCAAAGAGGTTTTGGACAATGAGAAGTGATAGGTTTAATAACGTGCTCTCTACACGTAGTGCAATTAATATCAAATGCTGGTTGTACTTGCAAGGGACTAGGTCATTAACAATATTATTACATTTTGGTCTATTAGAGCAACAATGGATGACCGGTACACCGAAAGAAAGAAAAACTACATTGCTCCTCACTTTGAAAATATATAAATTGTTGCAGTAATTACTGCTCACATCGGATATAATAATGATAATGATACTAATACTATTATTGTGTTCGATGTGAGCAGAAATTACTACAACAATGTTATATATTTTCAAAGTGAGGAGCAATGTAGTTTTTCCAGCGGGCGGTGTACCGCTCATCCTAATTCGGTGAATACTCCCGTATCATAGACTCTGAACAATGTTGTGGATGCAGTTTATTACTTGACATAATTGATTAACTTTTCTTACAAGAGGAAAGGTATGTTTAATATGGCAAATTTTCATTTCAAAAATGACTTATCCTTCACTTTTGAGTAATTTCTACACAATTTTATTGACTTTTACGACGGAAGTTCATAACAATTGGTAAGATTTTAGCGGGTTCGCTGTCGGACAAGTTTAGAATTGTGAAGCTTTCGTCCGGACCGCGGGGCAACCTACTTTGTTGCAAACTCTCTGTAGGTGCATCAGCAGATAGGCGAGGTCTGTTTTCTGTTGACAAGGGGCAGTCTTCAGTGAACGGCTCTTTACAGAGCCACCAAACCTTTAAATTTAGCAGATATGCGAGTTCTACATGTTCTCTGTTGACAAGGGACAGTCTTCAATGAATGGCTCTTTTTAGGGCCATCAGTATAGGCAATGGCAGTCTATACATGTCTCATTCGTAGATACTTTGTCCTGAAGAAGTCATAGCTATACTCCTGAAGAAAGCTTGACAGTTCTAACCCAGCAAACACAAAATTTCAGTGAAGTAATTGGATTCCTTGCCCCTATAATATACATAACTTTTGTTACCAGTGTGTAGTTATTTTTGAGAAAATGTAAAATTAGTCCCCAAATTTATCAGGGGGTGTTACCACCTTAATGATGATATTCTGGGCACTCCAAAATGAAATGAGCCAGGGAAATTAATCAACTATCAACTTGACCTAGCCTGTCGAAAAGAAGAAATAACATTTTAAGTGGTGAAGTGTAATTTTAAATTATAGAAAACCTATGTTTATTTAATGATCATAATAAGAAACCTCTGACACTAATCGGAAGAACCTTCTGAGTGAAAGCTATCGACAATGACAAATAGAAATAACAAAGATGAATATTGGCATTGTCGATTGGTAAAAAAGATGATATATACTTTGAAAAAGAACGAAAGAAAAGACAGTACTTTGAACCAACTACTAAGGTTTAAAATAACAATTACTATTGTATCACAATGTCAAACCAAAGACTATTTTTACTATTTGCATAAAATCCGAAAGTACATTATGGGGCAATGCAACATAATATGGGATAACATCCATAAGCGAGAGTACCGGGTATATAATTATATGTTTATTCCAAAGTTTATTCGAAACAGTCGTATTATGACGTCATAGGAAAAACAATTCAAAACGCACTTAGCTTATTATACTAGGCTACTATTATATATTTAAAAAATATACATCGTTTTCCGTATTTTGGCAGAGATGGACCCAAAAGCAAGATGGGTTGACTTATACTTGATTATGGGTTGTGGTAATTACATAGGCATATGTCTTAAATCATACCTGGTCAAATCTATGTAAAGTCAATGTAAAGTACATTAGGCCTATTCATGTTCATAAGAGTCAAGTTATTTTAAGGTGTTTTTAGTGTTTTGAGATTTTGCAATAAAGTAAATTAAAATAGCAAATGGGAGAAAATTGGCTTATGATAACATTAAAAGTATGTTCAAAATTATATTGTTAAATTAAGGTTTGAAATATTAATCATGAAACGCTTTAACTTGTTTACAATTCTTTAACATTGTTGTTATTATCGTGTACAACAATAATAGAATGTGTAAAAGAAAATGTGCTTATATAAGTAAACGTATATGTGGTGGCCTTCAATCACGTAATCAGTTTTTTTTTGTTATCGTATTAGCATGTTTTTTCATCATTGCACTTATACTTATCAAGGACAGAGTGCGACTTAAAACCAATGGCTTTAATTTTATTTATATATTTTTTAATCAATACGAGATTCCCTCGGGATTCCAATATTAGATATGTTTTATTGTTGTATAAACTGAAATAGTTCTCATTCAAGTTTCAACATTGGTTTGCAAAGTAGAATTCCATTGCATTGTATTCGTTTAAGATCTTGCATTAAGGTTGGTCTGAACCCTGGAATTATGAAACTTTCGGGCCTCATAACTTCTAAATTGTTGGTCTAAAGTATATAAAAGTATACATATTTAGAATGGCAAAGACTTGATAAGTTCATCTGAGGTCAAATTTGGGCCAAAATGGCACTTTTGGCCCAAAATCCCTAAAATAATGGTTTTTTGGCCCACACTTTTTGTGCACCGTAACAAAAAATTCTTGAGCCAAAATTTTTGAAACTAATTTTAAAAACTAGATCAAAATATCTGGGACCCGTTTTTCATTTTTTGAATTTCGACTAACTTTGAGAAATTTGCGCCAAAAATGGTCAAAAAATGCTGATTTTTCAAAAAAATCATAAAAAAGCCCGATTTTGGCACAAATTTCAAATATTTTTGGTGAAATTGGTCAAAATTCAAAAAATGAAAAAACGGGTCCTAGATATTTTGATCTAGTTTTTAAAAATTAGTTTCCAAAAACTTTTGGCCCAAGAATTTTTTTGTTACGGTGCACAAAAAAGAAGTGGGCCAAAAACCGTTATTTTTGGGATTTTGGGCCAAAAGTGCCATTTTGGCCCAAATTTGACCTCACAGATGAACTTATCAAGTCTTTGCCATTCTAAATATGTATACTTTTATATACTTTAGACCAACAATTTAGAAGTTATGAGGCCCGAAAGTTTCCATAATTCTAGGGTTCAGACCAACCTTAATTTCGGTAAGATTATTTTTAATTGATATTTCAGACAAAAAGGCTTTATTCTCAAATGTCGATACATTGTCATATTTTGTAAATAAAAAGCACAATGTTCGCTACATTTACGTACTTCAACCTCATGTTAAGGTAGCCCTATTGGTTAGGCAAAAATTGAGATTTAAAAAATGTTCAGGAGTTCCAGAGGCACCTCAGATGCGATATTTAGCAGTCAAGTTAGCTCAATCGATAAGGCGTTCGACTATGGTGCGAGAGGTTGTGAGTTCGAACCCTGGTGGTGCCTAGTATGCTCTCGTGGAAAAATTGAGTTAACTTGAAATTCCCTTGGATAAGGAACTCACTGTTAATTTGTCTCGTTGTAACCCGGGGAGCTGATCCTGGTTGCGATGGTTATTTATGGAATGTCTAGGGTGTGCGCTCTTGAAGCAGCAAAGTCCCTGAATTGTTGTTTAATGGTTTATGGAATGATGTGGGGCCATAGTGGTCAGCGACAACCTGTAAAGTGTGCTGAGGCTTGTGGATCAACGTCTAGGCGTTGTGCCTGTGCGTAGCGCACTATAAATCACTGCGCTTTTCTTTTCTTTTTTTTAATTTACAGTACGTCAAATCTTTAAAAAGGCTAAAGAAAGTCGCATCCAGCACACTGGAACTTTGTAGACTTCATTGCAACATTTGACACCATATGGAGTGAGGCCCTTTGGAAATGTCTGCGATCAGTAGGAGTAGACACCAAACTGGTGAACCTCATTGCAAAAATGTATGAGCCAACCAAGTGCTCAGTCGTGCATGGTAAATGGAAAGATCACCGATTGGTTTGAAATCCTAGTTGGTGTTAGACAGGGATGTCTTCTCTCACCATGCCTCTTCAATCTATATCTGGAGTTTGTCATGACGGACATCCAAAATCTATGCTCAGGTGTGCAGATGGGTGACATGTGTATTAACAATATACGATATGCAGATGACACCACACTCATGGATAATTATGGACTTTGAGAACCTGCAAATCTCCACTATATGAATTGGAAAAAACATGCAGCAGCTGGGGAATGAAAATTAACCCAACAAAATGTCCGGTGGGGTCTCTCCCTGGCAGGGGGGGGCGACTAGGACCGTTACCACAAGTACAACTTACCCCTTTCACAGTCGATTTCAAGGACAAATCATGAAATTTTACCCCTTTTTACTCCAAAACAAGGACAAAATGGTACTCTGAAACACCCCTATTTTTTAGATTCCGAGGACACGTTTGCAATTTTGACCCTATATCAACATTTCTAGGACGAAGCTTTTATGAATGTTTTTTCAGTAATTAACAGGGCATCACAGAATTCAAGTAGTACCCTTGCATAATACTGCCTCATTTCTCTTCGCTCCAGCGTTGTGCAATAGGGGGGGGGGGATAGTAACTTTAGGCTACCCTGATAACACAAAGAGGTTGGCCGGCCCGACGTCGGGTATTGGTCGCCATGGACGGTGGCTGAACGTCGGCTCAGATGTCGGCTGCTCATTGGGTATATGTCCTGCCGACGAGGTCGGCCCGACTTCGGTTCGACCACCGGCCGACGTAATGCCGACTGCTTAAAAGCCGGTGCCGACCCTAACCCGACTTCAACAACGTCGGCCCGACCTTGGAACTACGTTGGACCAACCATTAGCCAACGATTGGCAAGTTAGCCCAATGAGACGAAAAATCATAAATATTATTTAGTAGCGTATACTCTGCTTACACCGAGTCTTACACTTACCTACTCTCTATTTTACAACAAACACAAATTTCCTAGCTTAATTTACACAAGTCACTTACCTTAATGGACCTACCGGGATTCGAACCAGGGACCTCCGGTTTATAAATCTGGTGCTCTACCGATTGAGCTACCGAGGTTTCTATATTTGATGAAGTGTTTTAAGTTAATAAGCAATATTTTGATCAAATTTGCTGTAAATATTGATAACATTTACTAAATTTGTTGATTTGTTTTCTTTATAAAGTAATATACATGTAAAAATAAAAAATTTGGTCAATGGATGGATTAATAACATTGGCCCAACACGTATAACCATATCACACGCAATTTTAAGGTCAATAAAAAAAATAAGAGAACAATTCACAAGAAAAACAACAACGATAATAATTAAAAATAATAATAATTAACACTAATATAATAATAACATTAATTATTAAAGAACAATAATAATAATAATAAATAAATATAGGCCCCTATCATCTTTGCTTCTGTCATGGACGTCGGCACGTTATAGGTCGGCACTCATTCACCGGAATTTCACCGACCTCAACCCGACGTCGCCCCAAAGTCAGCGAGCCGACATTCACTTAGTGACGTAGGGCCGACCTCAACCCGACGTCGCCCCAAAGTCTGCAGGCCGACGTTCACTTAGTGACTTAGGGCCGATGTCCGCCCGACTACTTCAGCAGGACCCCGACCCCTTGCCGACTTCGGGCCGACGGCATTGTGTTATCAGGGTAGATTCGTCGTCATGTTTTGGTGCTCAGCGAGTCTTTATTCCAGCCTATTCCTATCAGCCTGTTATCACATGTTTACAAAATTTTCACAAAGATAATACAGAACAGAATTAAAGGAGTGCTTGATGAAAACCAATCAAGAGAACAGGCAGGCTTCAGAAGTGGATATTCAACAGTAGACCATCTGCATGCCATCAACCAACTTATTAAGAAGGCAAATGAATATAATTTGAAGCTATGCATTGGATACATAGACTATGATCATGAGAAGGCCTTTGACTCAGTGGAACATAAAGACCTCTTTACAGCACTACGTAAAGTTGGAGTCAATGAAGGTTATGTCCAAATTCTCGAGGACATATACACAAATGCCACAGCCAAAATCCACATTGAAAACGATGTTTCAAAAACAATCCGAATTAAGCGTGGTGTGAGACAGGGAGACACAATATCCCCCAAAATATTCACTACAGCAATGGAAGATATATTCAGAAAGCTGAACCTACAGGAGAGAGGGATCAACATAGATGACGAGAAGCTAACAGATCTGAGATTCGCAGATGATGTAGCTTTGGTGACAAGATCAGTAAAGGATATGGAGGTCCAGTTAAATGATCTGAATAAAGGAAGTAAAAAGATTGGACTGAACATACACAAGGGCAAAACAAAATATATGACAAACTACCTGTCAGAGGATGTCATTGTAGTTGAAGGCGATGTTATCGAAAAGGTGAATGGTTACAAATATCTCGGCCAAACAGTGAAGATGGAGGACAACACCAGGGAAGAAGCTTTGATCAGAATAAAGGCAGGTTGGAGTTGCTTTGGAAGATTCAAGGACATTCTATGTGATAAAAATTTACCAATGTATCTGAGAAGTAGAATGTTCAACCAGTGTGTATTGCCAACTATGACATATGGGGCAGAAACATGGACAACAACCAAGTACCTGGAACAGAAATTACAAACAGCCCAAAGAGCAATGGAAAGGAAGATGCTACACATTACCTTAAGGGATCAAATTAAGAACACTGAAATAAGACGTCAAACTCAAGTCAAAGACATTATGGTGAAACTCAAAGAAGCGAAATGGAGATGGGCAGGTCACCTTGCAAGAAGGGAAGATAACAGATGGACTAAACGGCTTACAGACCGGGCTTACAGAATGGCAACCAAGAACAGGGAAAAGATCAAGAGGAAGACAGAAGAGGAGGTGGCGTGATGACATTGCTGCCTACATGGGACCTACATGGACAAGAAATGCAAGAGACAGAGAACAGTGGAAGAATCATGAAGAGGGCTACGTCCAACAATGGTCGAACACAGCCTGGTGAGGTGAGGTGAGGAGTCTTTATTCCACAGTCTTATTTTCACGTACTCCAAAATATTCCGAAATCATTAACAAAACGAGCTATTGCATATAGAGCCTTCCCGTGGCTATTGCAAAATTTCCGCGAATCTTTGCTAAGTCTACGCACGAAATATATAGAACCGAGAACAATATACGAAGTAGGAAACCAAATTTATTCCTGTGATTTATTTATCTGACCAGCTATCCACGGGATCCGGAGAAAATATTAAGATTCCCTTTTTTTTCAATTTCGCGGACATTTGTGCGATAAAACACCCCTATTTTTCCAATTTCACGGACAATTTTGTCCGCGGACAAGCCCTAAAAATTACCCCTTTTACCGCGATTTTGGTAACGATCTTGCGGTCAGTATTGCAAGTTGAGTGACCCCACCGGGCAAAAATCATGTCTGACGATCCAAGATATATCATGCTGAACCAAATGCCCATTGACAAAGTAAATAACTTCGTCTTTCTGGGTAGTAGTGTGTACTCAGTAGAAGAGGATATTAAACGTCGCACAAAGTTGGCAGCCTGGGCATTTGGTAGATTGAAAAATACCATCTGGTCTAACCATGACATCACCAGATCGCTGATAGTAAGGATCTACCAGTCGCTCATCCTCGGCCTCCCTATTGCCACCTGGGTCAGAATCCTGGGCGTTACGTGAATCCGATATCGACACAGACTGGGTGTTTTAAAAATGCGATGCCTTAGGGCAATGCTTGGAGTTTCCCTACTTGACAAAATCCGCAACAATTCAATCAGACAGAGTCTCAACATCACTAGCTCCATCAACGATGTTATCTGCCGGGGACGTTTGAAATGCATATCTTCAGGATGCCTCAACATCGGCTTCCCCACCAAGCCTACATTAATGACTTCAGCAAGAAAAGATCACCAGGTCATCCACCAACCAGAACCAAATACAGAGGGACCTTGGAATGACCCCACATGAAGCAAAGACATATTAAAGTAACAGACAGAACTGAATGGAAGCTAATGGAGGAGGCTTAGGGGGCCTACTTGGCAGGGGACAAAGGGACACAACGTCCTGTGCAGGTAAGTCAAGTAAGTCAAGTAAAAAAAAGTGAAAGCTATTGCCCTATAAATTACAAATTTGTGTTTCAATCATGCAGACATCCGCTTCTCAAGATATGGCCTATCAAAATGGCGCGAAACCTAGAAGTTGGCAACAATTTTCTTTTTATTTTCTTTGTTTTTGACAAGTCCAGTTACCAGAATAATTTTGTGCCCGTTGAGTGCGCTATAACCTCAATTGTCAGTAATTATAAAGGCCAATTTTACCTTCGCTGGTTTTTTGGAAATTTTTACAGTATGCCTAGGTGTAGGAGCCATGCAAGGGAATAGAATAACATTTGTACGGTGTCTGGATGGTCTTGTGATTTTTCTACATTGCAACCTTTAATTGGGACACCCTGCAAATTTAAGCTTTCAGTACTAAAATTATTACACATAAGTTTTACTGCACGTTGATAAGCATCCTTCTGAACTCGACTTTGTAATACCTGAAGTCATTATACGTTCAATGACTCCTGTCATAAAAATAATAATTAATAATAACACTAATAAAATACATTTACTGCGGCTGCAACCACTTCAAAGTTACGGAACTCGAAGACCGGAACTCGGAGCTTGTACACTTCCTTCATTCTACCACTAATTAAACTCGTGTCTTTATGAGTCATACATGAAGTACAATCATTGTCGAAAAGACTCTGTGACGGATGACTGTAACGGCATTATTGAACTTTTGCATGTAAGCCAACTCTATTCCGTATAACCCTCCTTGCGACAGAGAAATGTAGGGCTGGTGAAACAATAATTTTTTATCGATGATATAAGTACGTGTATATCAAAGACATAGTTCGAAGTACAACAAGAAATATGGTTTATGTCGATCCCAGTGATACAAAGTGGTACTAAGTTTAAATTTGATCACTTATTTCCGTTTATAATAAGTTGAAATAGTCGACTATGTGCAACGTCTTAATGTGTCCAAGGGCATATAGTATTGCATTATAAATGAAAAGTTAATTCTTAGTGGTAGATATTTATACGACGCATATCGAATCCAAAATAAATCTGGATTCTGTGAAGACACTGGTGTAACACGCAGACTTCAAAAGGTAAAGCGTGTACAATAGAGAAGGTAAGACGGCGTTAAATGACATCAGAAAGCATCATATTTTGCGTCAGATAGTGTCGTGTGACATCATATGGAATCAATGATTTCATTTTGACGTCATGGACGCTGCTTTCGCGTCACTAACTTTCATCTGACATCCTAGCGTCACCCGGAGCTACCGGCGAGAACAAAATGCAGACAAACACTCAATGTATCTATTCCAATATGCCTATGGTTCAACAATTAGTTCAAACAATAATATGGGACCTCCATTTCGTTTTGGCGTCACTGGTGCCAAATTAGACTTTATGACGCCGAATTGGAGTCAGTGACTCGAAACCAGCGTCCATGACTTCAGATTGAAATTCTTGTCACTTTATGATGCCATTTGACTGGTTCTCCATAGTGTCAACATATGATTTCAATCCTGTGCGATTATGAAAGATCTTGAAGATATCCAGTTGTCACTATGGTGAAGCTCTTATCCAATGACTTGGTGAAGCTCTTTATCCAAAGAGCTTCACCATAGTTCCTCAACTATGGTGAAGCTCTTATCCAATGACAAAGAGGTGCCAGCATAGGTTTGCTTGCGTGAATCACTAGTAGAAAAATTGTAATGAGAATTATTTCAAAACGATGAGAATTGGACAAAAGTATGAGAATCGAAATTTTCTCATCCAAATGAACGAGAAATACTAATTAGAGTGTCAACCACCTGTCACATTGTTTTAAATTAGGAAATTTAAGTTTCAACCGTCATTCTGACGTTCTGTATATCTTGTATATAGCTACAATCAAGTGCAAATTTGCTGTGACACATCCACGGTTCAATGACTTCCCCCCCCCCCGCCCCCTTATTCA
The DNA here is from genome assembly GCF_039555335.1 of Amphiura filiformis. Lineage (NCBI taxonomy): Eukaryota > Metazoa > Echinodermata > Ophiuroidea > Amphilepidida > Amphiuridae > Amphiura > Amphiura filiformis. Next base: position 19,806,687 of record NC_092638.1, read on the forward strand.
ATGTTGTACACCAAACACCGCATTTTTTAAATGTGCTATATCATGTATATGTTTGCTCCAACATTGGTTGGTGGGGGAGGGAGGGGATTCAAAATAGGCTGGAAATTATACAAATAAAATATCATATGGCGAACTTCATATGGACGGTTTTATGAACCGAGGTTGCGAAATATGCATATGCATTAGGCCTATGAATTTCTATAATAATATATATATATATAAAATTGAACATGTTGAAGAAAACCCAAGCATTGATACATGGAAATAGAAATCAATCAATCAAGATTTATTCATTTAATATTTCAAAAACAGACATTTAATAAATATGCAATACAGAAGAAGTGTAAATTGGCAATGTGAAAAAGAAAGAAAGAAAGAAAGAAAGAAAGAAAGAAAGAAAGAAAGAAAGAAAGAAAGAAAGAAAGAAAGGAAGAAAGGAAGAAAGAAAGAAAGAAAGAAAGAAAGAAAGAAAGAAAGAAAGAAAGAAAGAAAGAAAGAAAGAAAGAAAGAAAGAAAGAAAGAAAGAAAGAAAGAAAGAAAGAAAGAAAGAAAGAAAGAAAAAGAAAAAGAAAGAAAGAAAGAAAGAAAGAAAGAAAAAAAAGAAAGAAAGAAAGGAAAAGAAAGAAAGAATTGAGATTCACCAAAAGACCCGCTCACCTTCCAATCCACTCATAGATCTTTGGTATAAATATATGCCGATAATGCAGTTGTATAAATTGAATAAATAAGTTGAGATAAAATAGAAGAGAAGAGGAAAAGTAATAATAATAATAAATAGCACTACAGAAGATTCGAACCCATGACCCTCAATATAGCCTATAGTTTAAAAGTCAGATCCTCCTCTACCGTTGCAACACGAGGAACTCTATGAACATTTAATCGATTTGTAATGTATATTAAGTTATTCAATGTACGTATGGCCCGTGGCGTAGTACAAAACTGAACTGAAACGTCTCAAATAGACATAATTGTATCGGTTTACTACGAATATATTTGTTGGCAATGTATTTAGGGTTAAGAAAATAAACTTGGAATTTTGATTCGTGCACTTTCCTCACGGTCGACAAAATATAAAAATATAAAAATATAGAAAATTACATTAATTTCTTTTAACACTGCATACTGCAGTTACTGTCCGTTTTCCTATACACAATACACAGTGCTCTCACCATTGACGCGTGACCTCTACAAACAGTGT